>NC_030827.1:32212330-32515360 GCF_001704415.2 Capra hircus
CTTCTCAACTTGATTAAGAACATCTACCAAAAGCCTACAAGTAACATCATACTTAATGGTGAGAAACTCAAATCTTCCCTGACTTGCATCAGGTATAAGACAAAGATGTCATCTCACTATTTCTTTTCAGTATTGTTCTGAGAGTTCTAGCTGATGAAATAAAACAAGGAAAAAAAAAACAAAACTAAAAGCATGCAGACTGGGAAGGAAGAAAAACTGCTTCTGTTCACAGATGGCATTGTCATCTATGTAGAAAATCTAAGAGAACTGACAAAAATTCCTAGGACTCATGCAATCATGGCAAGTCTGTAAGAACATAAGATTAATATATAAAATTAATCACTTTCTTATATACCAGCAAAGAACAAGTGAAATTTGAATTAAAAACACAATGGCATTTATATTATCACCCCAAATAAAAAATTTAGGCATGAATCTAGCAAACTATATGTAAGATCTATATGAAAAATCATAAAATGGTAATGAATGAAATCAAAGAACTAAAAATATGGAGAGATATTCCATGTTTATAGATAGGAAGACTCAATATTGTCAAGACATAAGTTCTTCCCAACTTGATCTATAGGTTCAATGCAGCAGTAGTCAAAATGTTAATTATTTCATGTATATCAACAAACTGATTATAAAGTTTATATGGAGAGACAAAATACTTGGAAAAACCAACAGAATATTGAAGGAGAAGAACAAAGATGGAAGACTGACACCATCCAACTTCAAGATTTACTATAAAGCTATAGTAATCAAGATAGTGTGGTATTAGTGAAAGAAAAGACAAATAGATAAATGAAATAGAACAGAGGACTCAGAAATAGGTTCACATAAGTATAATCAACTGATCTTTGATGGAGGAGCAAAAACAATGTAAAGGAGCAAAGACAGTCTTTACAACAAATTATTCTGGAACAAAGCAACATCATACATGAAAAAGTGAATCTAGACACAGGCCTTAAGATTGTCACAAAAATTAACGCAAAAAGGATTATAGACCTAAATGTAAGAGGCAAAGCTATAAAACTCCTAAAAAATAACCTACGAGAAAATCTAGATGATCTAGAAAACCTATGATGGTGACTTTTTAGATAAAACACCAAAGGCTTGATGATAAGCTGGACTTCTTTAAAACTAAAAATTTGTGCTCTATGAGGGACAATGTCAAGAGAATGAGAAGATAAGTCCAGACTGGAAGAAAATATTTGCAAAAAACATATCCGATAAAGGACTGCTTCCCCAAACATATTTTAAAATACCTTCTTAAAACTTCAGAGTAAGAAAACAAAAAACCTATTTTAAAAAATGGGCCAAAGACCTTAACAGATATCTCACCAAAAAGATACACAGGTAGCAAATAAGCATATGAAATGATGCTCCACATCATATGTTATCAGGGAAGTGCAAATGAAACCTATGAGATACCACTGTTTACCTGAGTGCCCTAAAGGCAGAACTGTGAACCATGAACTTCCAGATGTTCAAGCTGGATTTAGAAGAGGCAAAGGAACCAGAGATCAAATTCCCAGCATCTGTTGGATCATAGACAAAGCAAGAGAGTTCCAGAAAAACATCTACTTCTGCTTTATCGGCCACACCAAAGCCTTTGATTGTGTGGATCACAAAATACTGTGGAAAATTCTTAAAGAGATGCGAATACCAGACCACCTGACCTGCCTCCTGAGAAATCTGTATTGCAGATCAAGAAGTAACAGTTAGAACTGGACATGGAACAACAGACTGGTTCCAAATAGGGAAAGGAATACATCAAGGCTGTATATTGTCACCTTGCTTATTTAACTTATATGCAGAATACATTATGTGAAATGCTAGGCTGGATGAAGCACAAGCTGGAATCAAGATTTCTGGGAGAAATATCAATAACCTCAGATACGCAGATAACACAAAGAGCCTCTTGAAGAAAGTGAAAGAGGAGAGTGAAAAAGCTGGCTTAAAACTCATCATTCAGAAAACTAAGATCATGGCATCCAGTCCCATCACTTCATGGCAAATAGATGAAGGAAACAATGGAAACAGTGGTAGAGTTAATTTGTTTGGGCTCCAAAATCACTGCCAATGGTGACTGTAGCCATGAAATTGAAAGACTCTTGCTCCTTGGAAGAAAAGCTATGACCAACCTAGGCAGCATATTAAAAAACAGAGACATTACCAACAAAGGTCTGTCTAGTCAAAGCTATGGTTTTTCTCGTGGTCATGTATGGATGTGAGAGTTGGACTATAAAGAAAGCTGAGTGCCGAAGGATTGATGCTTTTGAACTGTGGTGTTGGAGGAGACTTTTGAGAGTCCATTGGACTATAACGAGATCCAACCAGTCCATCCTAAAGGAAATCAGTGGTAAATATTCATTGGAAGGACTGATGCTGAAGCTGAAACTCCAATACTTTGGCCACCTGATGTGAAGGACTGACTCATTTGAAAAGACCCAGATGCTGGGAAAGATTGAAGGCAAGAGGAGAAGGGGACGACAGAGGATGAGATGGTTGGATGGCATCACCAACTCAATGGACATGAGTTTGAGTAAGCTCTGGGAGTTGGTGATGGACAGGGAGGCCTGGTGTGCTGCAGGCCATGGGGTTGCAAAGAGTCAGACACCACTGATCGACTGAACTGAACTGAAAGTCAGAGCATTGAGAACATCCAATGCTGGAGAGGATGTGGAGCAGCAGGAACTCTCATTCATTGCTGGTGAGAATGCAAAATGGAATAGTCACTTGGGAAATATTTTGGTGGTTTCTTACAAAACTGAACAAGCTCATACCTTATGGTCCAGCAATTGTGCTCCTTAGTATTTACCCAAAGGAGTTGAAAACTTCTGTCTACACAAAACTCTGCATGTAGATATTACAGCAGTTCTATTCGTAATTGTCACAACCTAGGAGCAAACAAGATCTGTTTTACAGAGTGAAGTAAGTCAGAAAGAGAAAAAAAAAATCATATGTTAACGCATATATATGGAATCTAGAAAAATGGTACTGATGAAGCTATTTGCAGTGCAGGAATAGAGATGCAATCATAGAGAAAAAACTTGTGGACTCAGTGGGGGAAGGAGAGGGTGGGATGAATTGAGAGAGTAGCATTGGCATATATACACTACTATGGATGAAGCAGATAGCTAGTGGGAAGTTGCTGTGTAACACAGGGAGCTCAGCCCAGTGCTCTTGTAATGACCTAGAGGGATGGGGGAGGGTGGAAGGGAGGCTCAAGAGGGGATATGTGTATACTTATGGCTGATTCATGTTGTTTTATGGCAGAAACCAAAACATTATAAAGCAATTATTCTCCAGTTAAAAATAAATTTAAAGATAAAGTTTATACAAAACTAAAAAACAAGATATCCTTCAGTAGGTGAATGAATAAACTGTGGTACATCCAAATGATGAGTATTATTCAGTGCTGAAAAGAAATGAGCTATTAAGCCCTATAAAACATGGAAGAATCTTAAATGCATATTATTAAGTAAAATAAGCCATTCTGAAAAGGTTAAATACTGTATAATTCCAACTATATGACATCCTAGAAAAGACAAAACTATAGAAGCAGTAAAAAGATCAGTGGTCATCAGGGATTGAAGGAGAGGAAGGGGAGTAGGTGGATCATAGAGGATTTTAGGGCAGTGAAATACTCTGTATGGAACTAAAATGATAGATACATGTCATTATGCATTTCTCCAAATCCATAGAATGTATAGCACCAAAAGAGAATCCTAAGGTTAACTATAGACTGGGTAATTATAATGTGTTGACGTAGGCTCTGCAATTGAAACAGATGGAACACTTTGGTGGGGGAAATTGATAATGTGGAGGATATACAGGTGGAGAGTAAGGGTGTAGGGAAATTTCTGAACCTTCTCAATTTTGTGTGAATTTTAAACTGCTGTCAAATAATAAAGTCTTTTAAAAAATCAAGTTTATTAAAATAATTTATAAAGCATTACCAAAGTTAGCATCATAATCTCTTTTCCATCTTTTGCAAATTACCATCAGATGTTTCATTTTTCTTCATTAAATTTTTTTATTTTAATTAAATATGATTTCAGTTAAACTAAGCAAACTAGAATTTGAGATGATAAATACATTTATAAAATTAATTTTCATTGCCCATTATTAATGTTTAATGTTTTTGTTATACATACTCAAAATGTATGACACTCAGGGGTTAAGAAATGGCAATAATGTGTCTATAGAAAGAGAATTTTAGAATAGTTTGTTCTCTGAGAACAGACCTCTCTTCCTCTCTTTTAGATATTCTACCTTCAATCACGCTCTTAGGAAAGCTATATGTGTAAAAACTGCAAATTGCATCTAAATGGAATATTTATCTTACAGCCTTACAAAGCTTGCATCCTTGTACTCTTTCTGCAGTTCCCGTTCTTAGAGTTATACCATTGGGTTAATGCTTTTATTACAATTTAGGCAACAGAAAAAAACTTTATGCCTTTATGTTTTAAAGTCAAAATTAAAGGAGGGGCTGCTGAACCACTGCATTCATTCCTGAGAAACCTTTCCTAAATGACTTTTTTTAGAGCCTTCCCTGTTGAACTCAGACCATTTTCTGTCTATTCTCGTTTTTTAGTCGCTCAGAAGTGTTCGACTCTTTGTGATCCCATGAACTCCAGGCTTCCTTGTCCTTCACCATGTCTCAAAGCTTACTCAAACTCATGTCCATTGAGTCGGTGATGCCGTCTAACCATCTTGTTCTCTGTTGTCCCCTTCTCCTCCTGCCTCCAATCTTTCCCAGCATCAAGGTCTTTTCTAATGAGTCAGCCTTTCACATCAGGTGGCCAAAGTATTGGAGCTTCAGTTTCAGCAACAGTCTTTCCAATAAATATTCAGGTTTGATTTCCTTTATGATTGACTGGTTTGATCTCCTTGCAGTCCAAGGGACTCTCAAGAGTCTTCTCCAGCACCACAGTTCAAAAGCATCAATTCTTCAGTGCTAAGCCTTCTTTATGGTCCAAATCTCGCATTCATACATGACTACTGGAAAAACCATTGCTTTGAGTAGATGAATCTCTGTTGGCAAAGTAATGTCTCTGCTTTTTAATATGCTGTCTAGGTTTGTCATAGCTTTTCTTCCAAGGAGCAAGAATCTTTCAAATTCATGGCTGCAGTCACCATCTGCAGTGACTTTGGATCCCAAGAAAATAAAGTCTGTCACTGTTTCTGTTGTTTTCCCATCTATTTCCCATGAAGTGATGGGACCAGATGCCATGATATTCATTTTTTTGAATGTTGAGCTTTAAGCCAACTTTTTCACTCTCCTCTTTCACGCTCAACAAGAGGCTCTTTCATTCCTCTCTGCTCTCTGCCAATAGGGAGGTGTCATCTGCATATCTGAGGTAGTTTATATTGCTCCCAGCAATCTTGACTCCAGCTTGTGCTTCATCTAGGATGGCATTTTGCATGATGTGCTCTGCATATGAATTAAATAATCAGGGTGACAATATACTGCTTTGATGTACTCCTTTCCCAAGTTTCAACCAGAGTGTTCTTCCATGTCCAGTTCTGTTGTTTCTTGACCTGTATACAGGTTTTGCAGGAGGCAGGAATTCCCGTCTCTAAGAATTTTCCACAGTTTGTTGTGATTCACACAGTCAAAGGCTTTAGCATAGTAAATGAAATAGAAGTAGATGTTTTTCTGGAACACTTGCTTTTTCTATAATCCAACAGATATTGGGAATTTGATCTCTGGTTCCTCTGCCTTTTCTAAATACACCTGGAACATCTGGAAGTTCTCAGTTTACGGACTGTTGTTGCCTGGCTTGGAGAATTTTGAGCATTACTTTGCTAGCATATGAAATGAGTGCAATTGTGCAGTAGTTTGAATATTCTTTGTCATTGCCTTTCTTTGGGATTGGAATGAAAACTGACTTTTTCCATTCCTGTGGCCACTGCTGAATTTTCCATATTTGCTGGCATATTGAGTGAAGCACTTTCATGGCATCATCTTTTAGGATCTGAAATAGTTTCAGCTGGAATTCTATCTAGCTTTGTTGGTAGTGATGCTTCGAACATTTGACTTTGCATTCCAATATGTCTGGCTCTAAGTGAGTGATATAACCATGGTGGTTATATGGGTCATGAAGATCTTTTTTGTATAGTTCTTCTGTGTATTCTTTCCACCTCTTGTTAATATCTTCTGCTTCTGTTAGGCCCATACCATTTCTGTCCTTTATTGTGCCCATCTTTGCATGAAAATTGCCTTAGTATCTCTATTTTTCTTGAAGAGATCTCTAGTCTTTCCCATTCTATTGTTTTCCTCTATTTCTTTGCATTGATCACTGAGGAAGCCTTTCTTATCTCTCCTTGCTATTCTTTGGAACTCTGAATTTAGATGAGTGTATCTTTCCTTTTCTCCCTTGCCTTTCACTTCTGCTTTTTCTCAGGTATTTTTAAAGCCTCCTCAGACAACCATCTTGCCCTTTTGCATTTCTTTTTCTTTAGGATGGTTTTGATCACCGCCTCCTCTACAATGTCATGTACCTCCATCCATAGTTCTTCAGGCACTCTGTCTATTGGATCTAATCCCTTGAATCTATTTGTCACTTCCACTGTATAATCGTAAAGTATTTGATTTGGGTCATATCTGAATGGCCTAGCAGTCTTCCCTATTTTCTTCAATTTAAGTCTGAATTTCACAATAATGAGTTCATGATCTGAGCCACAGTCAGATCCTAGTCTTGTTTTTGCTGACTGTATAGAGCTTCTTCATCTTCAGCTGCAAAGAATATAATCAACCTGATTTCAGTATTGACCATCTGGTGATGTCCATGTGTAGAGTCATCTCTTGTGTTGTTGGAACAGAGTGTTTGCTATGACCAGTGCATTCTTTTGGCAAAACTCTGTTAGTTTTCCCTGTTTCATTTTGTACTCCAATGCCAAACTTGCCTGTTACTCCAGGTATCTTTTGACTTCCTACTTTTCCATTCCAGTCCCCTGTGATGAAAAGGATATCTTTTTTGGTGTTAGTTGTAGAAGATCTTGTAGGTCTTTTAGAACCACTCAACTTCAACTTCTTCAGCATTAGTTGTTGGGGCATAGACTTGGATTACAGTGCTATTGAATAGTTTGCCTTGGAAACGAATGGAGATCATTCTCCTGTTTTTGAGATTGCACCCGAGTATTGAATTTCAGACTTTTGTTGAACATGAGGACTACTCCATTTCTTCTCAGGGATTATTTCCCACAGTAGTAAATATAATGGTCATCTGAATTAAATTTGCCCGTTCCAGTCCATTTTAGTTCACTCATTCCTAAAATGTTGGTGTTCACTCGTGCCATCTCCTGTTTGACCACTTCCAATTTACCTTGATTCATGGACCTAACCAGAGAAGGCAATGGAACCCTACTCCAGTACTCTTGCCTGGAAAATCCCATGGATGGAGGAGCCTGGTGGGCTGCAGTCCATGGGGTTGCTGAGAGTTGGACACGACCCAGTGACTTCACTTTCACTTTTCACTTTCATGGATTGGAGAAGGAAATGGCAACCCATTCCAGTATTCTTGCCTGGAAAATCCCAGGGACAGCGAAGCCAGGAGGGCTGCCATCTACGGGGTTGCACAGAGTTGGACACGACTGAAGTGACTTAGCAACATGGACCTAACATTCCAGGTTCCTATGCAATATTGTTCTTATAGCACCAGACTTTACTTTCACCACCAGACACTTATATAACTGGGTGTTGTTTTCGCTTTGGCTCAGCCTCTTCATTTCTTCTGGAGACATTCCTCCACTCTTCTCCAGTAGCATATTGGGCACCTACTGACCTGGGAAGTTCCTCTTTCAGTGTAATACCTTTTTGCCTTTTCATACTGTTCATGGGGTTCTCAAGGCAAGAATGCTGAAGTGGTTTGTCATTTCCTTCTCCAGTGACACTTTATTGTATTTATTTTTAGCTTTAAATTATTAGTATCACATAATCTGATATATTATTATATACATTTTGTTTCATTAAATGACTCTGTGTTCTAAGCTAGACCTTTAACTCCTTGGGCTTTTTACTCAGAGCACCTTGCCTTTTTTTTTTTTTTTAACTAGGTCTATAGTTTATGTGGCTTCCCTGGTGGCTCAGAGGTTAAAGCGTCTGCCTGGAATGTGGGAGAACCAGGTTCGATCCCTGGGTTGGGAAGATCCCCTGGAGAAGGAAATGGCAACCCACTCCAGTGCTCTTGCCTAGAGAATCCCAAAGAGCGAGGAGCCTGGTAGGCTACAGTCCATGGGGCCGCAAAGAGTCGGACACGACTGAGCAACTTCACTTTATGTTCCATAAAAACTTATCTATCAATTAACTATTGGAGATGTTACCAGAGAGCAACATACAGCACTGAGGTTGCGATTACTTGAATTTGCTGCCTTCTGCTCTTCGCTTAGCCTCTCTCTGCATTTTCTACCTTTGCTATAGCACTGTGAGTTGCTGTCCCCCTCCAGGCTACAAAAATGCCATTGTTCTGTGGATTATGAGTCTTTCTGCCTAGTTATTACTGAAAATTGTAAAGACCTCTTTAAGCCTGAGCTCCCTTCATCTCTGAAACACCCAGGCCTGCTTTTAAAGCCACTGTGTTGTCTAGGCCCTTCTGGAGGAAGCCTCCCATCAGTCATCATGTTCACTAATAATGTCAAACCTTTCCCACTTATTCACATCAACTTTTTCATTTACTATTCTTTGGAACCATTTCAAATGTACTGTCAAGTAATAACCCACCATTTTAAAACTCTGTACATTATGGCTTTATGCCCTCCTTCACATTCAACTTCTCCCCCTCAAACACTCATCTTTTCTACCCCATTCAACCTCCAAGCTAGACATTACTGCAAAAGAGTCATGAGGTTTTCATGCATTTCTCTGATCCAGCAATTCATTTCCAGAGTAATAATGCATTTAATCTTTCTGTATTTCTCTGACCTTCTTAAGCTTTCACGTAGGAACACAAGGCTCAGTTAAGTAGTAGAGCATGAAAAATCCCTTTGTAGTTTGGTACAGGGTAATGGAAACCTGAAAATCTATTTGAGGCATAATCATTTGAAAACTGTTCAAACTCTGGGTGGAGCAAGTCAGGAACAGATTTATTACTGCTCCAAAGTAAGCTTTTGATTTTGATAAGGGTTTCTGCACAAGAAAAACAGTCGTTTCATGCTGATATTACTTCTTGTATTTTTGTTCAATTTTAACAATCTATGCAAGAGAAATAACATTTCCCTCCAACTTCTGCCTTTCACAAAGAACTGTTTTTCAGAGACCAAAAGCCCTACAACATTAATCATCATACTGACTAATTCATTTAGGAGAGCTTTCAGTGGACACCATGATTTTAGCCCACACTGGAGCTGAATTATAAAGGTCCTGTTTTCATCATGAGGCTCTGATTCCCTGTGTTAACTAGAATATCTGTTGATTTCGATATCTGCCTACCCTATAAGCCAGGTGGTTGTCTTTTGATGTACTCATGTTCAATGTTAATAGGATCCTTAAGGGAATCTTCTTTAGGTAAATAGAAGATAATTCATATTCTGTGCTTAGTATTTTTCTTCCTGTTAATTTTGAGGTCAAGCTGATGGACGTATACTGTTTCCTTTAATTACAGGGAAGAAGTGAGGCTGGAGGGGTAGATGTGTTCAGTTGTCTACTTCTCACTATACATTTATTTCTAAGGAAAATATTTCAGGGTAGTAGAAGACCCTCTCTGAGCACAAATGTTAGTAATTCATTTCTCAAGGCAAAATAAAAAGCAGGTCCAAATCCATTTTCTAGAACATTTGGGAGTGTTTTGAAATAGTCTTGATGTTCCCTGAGGTTATGGAATTCCATGCTCCATTAGGAAAAGGTAGCTACAAATATGATGGAGAGAGAGGCAGACATTCTTGGCACATTTGTGTGTGTTTTCTAATGTGGTTGGTTTGTGTGGTCTGAACAAGTAAATGGCAAGAAGGGTGCAAAAAACCCCATGTCTCCTGATCTTCTAACAAGCTGGCCTGTGTGCCATAGGATGAATGAGGATGGAAAACTCTTTAAAAGAAGACATATCATTAGTTTTGTAAATTTGTTATCACTGTTTGTCAATAAATTGGTCCTTAATTATTCACACTGACTTGTTCAACACAAATGGCAAATGTTTTTATATATCTAAATTTGCCATAGGTTAAGGTTACAAAGAATGCTATTCACTCCAGGACTTGGTCGTCCCTGTGCTGCTAATGTTGCTATTTTAAAATTAGGGATTAATGGTTCTCTTCTTCTAGGTGTCTGATGCTCTTAAAAAGTTGCCCAACACCACATGAAACAAACCTTCATCTGCTTCATATGCATAGTAAGCTGATCTTTTACTTAGTGTTTTTGAGTTTCAGGGGAGAATTACAGCATAGTTTAAAAATGTGTGAGCTGTAAATTTATCTGGGTGATTACCAAACTAAACCATTTTATGGCAGTTATGTAAGTCCGGTGTGGACAGAGACTGCAAATGCATGTTTATGTCTTCCTACATTCTGGCAGTTAGATTGAAAGTGACTCCTATAAAGTCAGAATGACCCCCTCCCCCACCACAAATGAGAAAATGGTGATTATTCTTGGAAGAGAGTAGACATGTGTGTGCCTTGAAATCTCTGTGGAAATCACTGATGAAGGGAGAGGAGTGTGTGTTGATGGTCATCTTTATGTTGTCTGCATATTAGGCTCATGTATAACCTTTTATTTGAATCTGGAGTCCAGTAGCAATAAGTTTAAAAAAAAGTTTTTATCAATAACAGCTAGCAAAATTAATTTTTGATGCCATGTCTCACTTTCACCCTCTTTCTATAATCAGTTAATGAAGTCTCTGCAGTCTCCTTTTAGAAAGCTTAATTTGTATCTAGAATAGAGGATGGCACCAACCATGGCAGAGAAAGTTTCTAACAATTCCCTTCCCACTACTCCATAATCTTTTTCTCTACGATTCTCATTTTGATTTCTGCTATGTCCTCTATTCCATTACTTGAGTCCTCCACTTTCATCTAAAATTCTTTCTTTCTGTCTCTTCCTCTTCTTCCTCCTCCTTTCAATTCTCATTTCAAGAGGAACCATGAAAGACAGTGAGGCAAAATGTAAGAGTCAGAGATAAATGCATTACTATGGTACAGAGACAGCTGTTCTGTCCTTCTTTTCTATGTCCTAACTTGTCCAACTTTTACTGGGATCTTAGTTCCTTTTATTAAAAACATGCACGAAATACTTTAGTGCAAGCAAAGAGCAGCTTTATCTGTACACAATGAATGACAATGGCAAGCGCGCCTTTGAAAGCTTTTCATGCTTCTCCAGCCCTGCCCCTCCCCAACTCCTTTATGACACTTGTCCTCTGCCCCAGGCATGTCCACCTTCTTGCTGCACATCACTGAGCAAAAGCAAACTCTCAGTGTGTATGGAATAAAGGTTGGCAAAGTTTTCCCATAAAGGGCCAAATGGTTAACTTTATAAGCTTTGCAGGCCATGCATGTGTACTTGCTGAGTTGCTTCAGTTGTGTCTGACTCTTTGCGACCCTATGGACTATAACCCACCAGGCTCCTCTGTCCATGGGATTCTGCAGACAAGAATACTGGAGTGGCTTGCCATGCTCTCTTTGGGGATCCTCCCAACCCGGGGATTGAATCAGAGTCTCACACCTTTGGCAGATGGGTTCTTTACCACTAGTGCCACCTGGGAAGCCCTTGCAGGCTATTTACATGGTTTCTGTCGCAACTTCTGCAGCTGTGACACAAAAGCAGACAAAAGTCATGCATAAATAAATACTCATAGCTCTGTCCAATGAAACTATATTCATGCACATTTAAATCTGAGTTTCAAGTAAGTTTCTGGTGTCACAAAATATTTTTCTTCTCTTGTTTTTCCATAACCATATAAAAGTATTTTAAAAAATTCTTCAGTCAGTCAGTCAGTTCAGTCGCTCAGTCGTGTCCGACTCTTTGCAACCCCATGAACTGCAGCACGCCAGGCCTCCCTGTCCATCACCAACTCCTGAAGTTCACTCAAACTCATGTTCCATCGAGTCGGTGATGCCATCCAGCCATCTCACCCTCTATTGTCCCCTTCTCCTCCTGCCCCCAATCCCTCCCAGCATCAGGGTCTTTTCCAATGAGTCAACTCTTCGCATGAGGTGGCCAAAGTACTGGAGTTTCAGCTTTAACATCATTCCTTCCAAAGAAATCCCAGGGGTTTAAGTAGGCTAAATAACAGTAACAACAACAAAAAACCTCACACAGGTCTGTGGGGGCAGATCTGTCTAGAGAGCTACAATAGAAACGATTTAACTAATATAAAAGATGAACTCTAATATAAAAGGTAAACTCTCAGAGGCTAGGAATTGTATGTGAGAGGCATGAAGCTTAATCTACTTCTATTTTGCCATGAGTCACACACACAGGTGAGGCTCTTTCAATATGTTTCCAGACTCCGTTGAGGTAGTCAGTTATCCCAAATCATAAGCAAAGAGAAAGAATATTCCAGCTTGAAAGAACTGAAAGTTACTCAGAAAGCCAGGTTTTCAGAGAGCATTATGACCTACACATGTCAGCTTTAAATTCTCATGGTCACCAGTGATCTCCTGTGGTATGCTTCCCATGTGCAATTACCTCCGTCTGTAAGGAGCCTGGAAAGCACTGCCACATAAATGAAGTGGCCCTCACTCTCCTCAAACATGACACCTGAAGGAGGGGAAGCAGCAGGGTTAGAAAAACAATCATTGAAGGGGAAGAAAAGATATCACCTGCGATGGAAGTTTCCCATAGCCAAGAACCAATGACAGCATAAAGCCAATTCTAAAATGGGGCTGGGGAGTTCAAAATCCAACCCCAGTGGGCTCTAAGGTAACAATATCTGTCCCCTCCCTTCAGGGACATCTGTCTTCCAAGGAGAATAAAATTTCCAGGGCTTGCCCTTTCTGTCATTCACTTCAGTGATTTGTTTTTCACCTGAACTCACCTTTGATCATTTTGAAACTACAAAGGTCCTTGACAAAAAAGGACTCAAAGAAGAAGTTGGCTTCCTGTGGGCTTTTCACCAACTTTGTTGCTTTCAGAGCTGGAGTTTACCATTGATATACAAGCAACAAAATGACTGCATCATTTGAATAGCAGAAAATTGAGCAGGAAAATTAAATTCTGAAGCTAAAGGACAGAGGCACAGAATCAAAGGCCCTTGCTTATAAATGCATTCTGTTCAATCTTGCTTTTTCATGTATCTTCTTTTTGTTGTTGTCAGACTATTTTCCCAACTAGATCAACATATTGGGAGTTTCTGCTTGAAGCCCATTTGATATCTGGAGAAAAAAAAAATCAGCATACAGCTTGAAAAGTGGTGGGTTTTCACAAAAACTAAAAGAACCATTTGTTGTGATGATATAAAATCTTTGTGGCAAGGATATTATATTAGAACAAACAGTTCCCCACTTAGAAGTGGATTGTGAGCCAAATTTTGTAAGTCAGTTGTTTGTAACTTGGAAGGCATTTGCCTATAGGGACAATGTTGTAGGTGGTGGCTGGGACACCAGCATTCAGTTGTGATGGCCTGTGTAATCCAGTCATACTTTTGAAATGGTAAAATAATGCTGTTTGAGCTTCTCAGACTGAAATATGCAGGGATTAACAATGAATACTTCAGGTAACAGAATAAACATGGTGCATTTTTCTGGCATTGTTAATTTCATTATGAAATGTAAGGAAGAATTCTTTTTTAATTAAAAATAAATCTATATAATTTTGAGTAAAATAAGAAAATCCCTGAAAACTTTAAGCATGAGACTTCAAAACCAATACAATATTGTAAAGTAGTTAGCCTCCAATTAAAATAAATAAATTTATATTAAAAAAAAAACAAAAAACAAAAAACAAACTACCTCGGGCTTGTAGCCTGAAGCTTTGGTCTAAGTCCCCAGACAATCCTTGACTTCATTGTGCTCCTATTAGGGAAAGTGATGATGTGAGAGAAGCAAGGAAGTGCAGCGTCACAGCTCCACGCTCACCTGCAGCAGGCTGCTTCTCTGATAGACACCGCAGTCCCCGCCGGGCTAAGGCAGTCACTGAAGCTCTGCTTTATGAACTACCATCTTGCTGGGGTCAAAGGGAAGAAAGCACCCAGAGGTATCTGGAGATTGGAGGAGACCAAGGAGACATGATAACTACATGCAATGTGGATCCCGGACTGGATTCTGGAATAGGAAAAGGGCAGCAACAGGATACCTGGTGAAATTCTAGTCAGGACTGTAGGCTACTGTTTTAACAATGGTGGTATGGGGAAGGAGAGTGGGGGCGGGGGTTCAGAAGCCCATGAGAAAAATTTAACTATTAAAAAAATCAGTATTCATAGCAATCTATCTTTCTTCTCAATCATCTTTTTATCAATTAGTAAGATAAGGGGATCTCCTGATATGGTCTCCACGTATGTCATCCCAAGAGACAGAGGTAGCAAACTGAAGGCATTTGGGGATAAGTATATAGGGCTTTCTGTGGATGGTTCACACATCAAAACTGGACACTCTGCAGAGGCAGAGCAAACTGTCTCCCAGACTCCGCTGTGGCTGTGAGGGTTCAGGGTGGCGTGGAACTTTGTTGGGAGACTTCCTCATGAAATCTCTAAGTCAGAGGTCTCATTCCAGAACCGTCGACCTGAAGTCCTCTCCCTCCCTCTAGGAACTGATGGGTCCAGGAGCACTTCCTGCACATGGCGGTCCATGTAACACTTAGTATCATTCTGGCCTGCTGTATATTCCCAAGCCCTTAAAAAAATTCACTGTGTCCCTGAAAGGAAAGGAACATTATATTAGTGTGACAGACATTATGTCACTGTAATTAAGCTACTGGATCTCTTTCTTATTTAGCAGTGAATGTGAAAGCAAAGCAGGAAAGAGCCAGTTGTAGAAAATGGAAATGGCAGATGAGGGGAATGCCATTTAAGGAGAAAAGGGGCAGAAAGGGAGACACTACAGCAGCAGGCACAAACCCACATGACTGCAGTCTGGCTGCTCTCCTGCGGATGGAGAAAGAGAAGTTTGGATATTGATGCCATTAGAACTTCCTATACCACAGACACATGGGTGTGCACTCGTGTGCGTGTTTAATAAGAATTTTTTCTGACTTGTGCTTGCTTTACTTTCACTTAAGAGGTTAGTGTTTAGGGAGTATATTAAGCGTAGGATGGAAAGAGTAAGGAATGATCAAATGTTCAAGGATAAAATAGATAACTAATAGAACCTAATGTATAGCAGAAGGACGTCTACTTAATACTCCATAATGGCCTATATGGGGAAAGAATCTTGAAAAAAGAGTGAATATATGTATAAGAATGTATATGTATAAGTGATTCACTTTGCTATACACCGAAACTAACACAATATTGTAAATCAACTATATTCCAATAAAATTTTTAAAAAAGAAAAAAAGAGTAAGGGACCAGAAAGAATTCTGCACATGGCATAGACAGCTTCCTCTGGTTCAGTCATGCATAAGAATGCCTCTTTATGTCTCCAACTATTTGAGAACAAGCAAAAGCTACTCCCCGGGGTGCTCTAAAACATGCATGGAGCATAAAACAAACATTTCCCAACATTTACTCTTCTATTGATTGTTCTGAGGGTTTCACAGTATTTAGTGAGACTTAGAGATATCCAAAAAAATGTCTTTTTCTGCAGAGCAAATGTCCACTGTCCAAATATGGCCCAGCCCAGCCATCCAAAGGGTGAGATGTTTGTAAATGGATTCACTCAAGCCATGATATACTTGTGCACTGCTGGAAGAGGGTTTTTTTTTTCCCCACTTAAGGTTTAACTTTTTATTTTGAAACAATTTTGTATTTAAAGAAAAGTTGAAAAATATCACAAAATTCCCAATGAGATTTTCCCAATGTTAACATCTTACATAACCATAATACAATTATCAAAACCAGAAAACTAATATTAAAAGAATACTGCATCTAATTCACAGACCTTATTCTGATTTCCCTAGTTTTCCCAATAATGTTCTTTTGCCATTGTAGGATCCAATCCAAGAATTCAATGTTGAATTTAGCTGTCCTGTTCCCCTTGGTCTCCTTCAGTCTGTGACAGTTTCTCAGTCTTTCATCATCTTTCATAACCTAAGCAATTTTGAGACATACTGATCTGTAGTTTGAAAACTGTCTCTATTAAAAGTTATGTATTTTGAATAAGAATATCATAGAAATGATGTTTGTATCTTGTAGGAACATCATGTTGAGAATTTACAATGGTAATATATTTTATTACTGATGATGATAGCTATAATTAACCAGAATCGTGGTTAATTATGGTTCTACACTGTAAAGTAACTCCTTTCCCCTTTATAACTAATTAATATATTGCAATGAGATACTCTGACTCTCCAAATAATCTATTTTTCATTATATGTCACTCAATTTTAACATCAATGGTTTTCTTCGCAAAAAGTATTACTATGGTGATAACCTAAAGGTGATTTTCTATTTCTATCACTCCTCTGTTTATTCATTGGGATTCTGCTGCAAGGAGGAACTCTCCTTTCTACCCCACTTATTTACTCATTGATTATTTATTTATATCAATGTGGATACATGACTTTTATCTATAGGTTATAATGCAATACTATCATTATTTACTGGAATAGGTTTTTTGTTTCTCTTTTAATTTTGTTTTTTAACCCCATGCATTCTGACGTCCTAAAACGTGAAAATTATATGAAGAAAAAAATCCTCTTACTCATCTTTAGATATTAAATTTTAGTGCTAGACCTGACCTGAATAAATCATTTAGAAATGCTAGACTGGAAGGCATGGCAAAATGTTTGGTACATTTTGGTAAAACATAAACCCAGGAAGCCTTTTCTCAAGCAAGCAATTTAAAGGTACTCTCAATGGCTTGAGATAAGATTTTTAAACCACGGAAAGGCGAATACTTTCAGTTGGGAAGATGAACACAAAGATAAACTCTATGCTGGAATCAGTAGAATTTGGCTTTGAATGCTTAGAATTTGTCTAAATTGCAAATGTACAACTTCCTTGCTACTAACTGAATCTCTTTCTCTGTTATTTCTTGCTTACTAGGGAAAAGGGAAAGAATACAAAATCCACGAGTAGTCCATGTAGAAGCGGAACTTCCTTCTATGTACTACTTCAGAAGCACTTTTCTGAGAAAAGCCAAAAACAAACAGTTGTAAAATGTCCAAACAGAATCCTTTCCCCTGGGTAAGTTGTTCTTTTCTTTAATACTGGAAACATTAAAGAACAGCTGAACTTTCTTTTCCTGAGCTCCCACGGCTCACTTGTTCTTTTCTTAAGACTATTACCGCATTCAGTCCTAATCATTCCTACTCAGAAATAACTCCTGTTTTATTTGATAATATTAATGAATTACTCATCTTCTTAAGCTTGAGAATGGTATTGTGGATTTATTTTTTAAGATTCCTTGTTTTCTAGAGATACATACTGAAATATTTATGGATTTCATGGAATGTCTCAGATTTATTTCAAAATCATCCAGGATGGGATTGGGGATATTGGGTAGAGGGTGTGGGAAAACATCTCCATAACATTAAACCAAAAAACCAAAAAGAACTTATTTATCCATTGATCTATCAGTGGACTCAGGTTGTTTCCATATTTGGCTGTTTTAAATAATATTTCAGTGATCATACTTTGGAAAAGTCTCTGATGCTGCGAAAGACTGAGAGTAGAAGGAGAAGAGGGCATCAGAGGATGAGATGGTTGAATGGCATCACAGAGGCAATGGACATGAACTTGGGCAAACTTTGGGAGATGGTGAGGGACAGGGAGGCCTGGTGTGCTGCAGTCCATGGGGTCACAAAGAGTTGGACATGACTGGGTGACTGAACAATAACAACAACATTTTAAGTAATTATTTACATGTAAAGACTTACTAATATCATCTTACTGTTTTCTGACTTTTTGTAGTTTCTTTGTTCCTTTCTGGCTATCTTTTGTGATTGATGACTTTCTGTAGTAGCATGGTTTTCTATTTTCTCATTATATTTTGTGTATTATACAGGTTTTTGCCTTGGGGTTACAATGAGGTTTACATAAAACATTTTATAGTTACAACAGTTGGTTTCAATATGATAGCAACTTAAATTGCATATATTAATAAAACTCTACCCTTTTACTTTCCCCTCCACATTTTATGTTTTTGATGTCACAACTTACATTTTAAAATTTTGTATATCCATTAACCAATATTGTTAATTATCCATTAACAAAATATGTATAGTTATTTTTAAAGAGTTGGACACAATGGAGCAACTTTCACTTTCACACTTAATTTTAATACTTATTCTTTTAACTTTGATATCTCAGTTAAAGTGATTTATATACAACCCTTACAGTATTACAGTATTCTGAATTTGATTATACCCTTATCATTACTAGTGACTTTTGTACCTTTATATATTTTCACGTTACTAAAAAGCATCCTTTCATTTTTGTCTCAAGAACTCCCTTTAGCACTTCTTGCAAGGCACGTCTAATGGTCATGAATTCCTTCAGCTTGTTTGTCAGGGAAAGTCTTCAGAAGGAGAACTTTGTTAGGTAAAGTATACTTGGTTGGCAGTGTTTTCTTTTAGTGCTTCAAATATATCATCCCACTCTCTCCTGGCCTGCTGAGAAATCTACTGATAGCCTTACAGGGGTTCTATTATATATGATAGTTTCTCTTCTCTTCCTGCTTTCAAATTTCTCACTTTATCTTTAATTTTGACAGTTTATTAACAATATGTCTCAAATTCAGCAAGGTAGCAGGATATGAGATTAACATACAGAAACTGGTTGCATTTCCTTACACTAACAATGAAATATCAAAAAGGAAAGGTTAAAAAAAAGAAAAAGCCTCCTAAAATCACATCAAAAAATAAAACACTTAGAAATAAATCTTACCAAGGAGGTGAAAGACTTATATGTTGAGATCTATAGAACATTAATAGTGGGAATTAAAGATGATTCAAGGAAATGAAAGATATCCCATGCTCTTGGATCAGAAGAATTAATATTGTTAAAATGGTTGTACTACCAAAGCAATCTATAGAGTTAATATGATGTCTGTCAAATTACTCATGACATTTTTCACAGAACTAGAACAACTAATCTTAAAATTTATATGGGGCCATGAAAGACCTAGAATTGCCAAAGCAATCTTGAAGAAAAAGAACAAAGCAGGATGCACAACCCTCCCAGACTTCAGACAATACCACAAAGCTACAGTAATCAAAACAGCATAGTGTTGGCACAGAAACAGACATATGGATCAATAAACAGACATATGGAACAGAATAGAGGCCCAGAAATAAGCCTGCTCAGCTATAGTCAATTTAAAAAAGTAAGAAAACATTTAAGTTGCTTTGGTTCTGGAACTCTAGATGTATTTATGTTTTTAAGTCCATGAAATATTTAAACTTTTCTATTTCAATGTTTCCCCCTATAATTACAGATCATCATGTTAGTCTAGCTAAACATAGTTGACCTAAGGCATGTGATAAGGAGCCCACTGTAAGGAATATGAGCCCTTTGAGGTCAGAAAATTCTTTTCTGTCCTTGCCACAGGTTGCTGCACTGTTGCTTGATACCAAGATCAGTGTTCTTTTCCAAATCTAGTGATTTTGTTTCACTAACTTTAAGACAAAAGGGCCAAATGAGAAATATAACTTAGACTTTAAGAGAGCCCATGCTCTCTTCTAGGAGTTTTATGATGACATCTTACGTTTAAATCTTTAAGCTATTTTGAGTTTATTTTTGTGTATGGTGTGAGGATATGTTCCGATTTTATTGATTTTTCCCAGCTTTATTAAGTTATAATTGACATACAACATTTTATCAGTTTAAGATGTACAATATGACGTTTTGATTCATGTATATATTGTAAAGGACTTCCGAGATGGCATTAGTGGTAAAAAAAATCTACCTGCCAATGCAGGAATTGCAAGAGATGCAGATTTGATCCCTGGGTTGGGAAGATCCCCTGGAGTAGGAAATGGCAACCCACTCCAGTATCCTTGCATGGAAAATTCCATGGACAGAGGAACCTGGTGGGCGACCATCCATGGGACCACAGAGAGTCAGACATGATTGAATGATGTATTGTAAACTATCTATCTGATAAGGTATTAATATACAAAATATATAAGGAGCTCATACAACTAACAGCTAAAAGCCAGTCCCATTAAAAACATGGGCAGAGGACCTGAAGAGACATTTTTCCAAAGAATAATGACCAACAGAGACATGAAAAGGTACTCAACATAACTAACATAGAAATGCAAATCAAAATCACGACTGAAAAAAAAGAAAAAACCCATAATGATGTATTATGTCACACATGTTAGAATAATTATTATTGAAAAGACAAGAAATAACAAGCATGGAGAGTGAAAAAGTTGGCTTAAAGCTCAACATTCAGAAAACTAAGATCATGGCATCTGGTCCCATCACTTCATGGGAAATAGATGGGGAAACAATGGAAACAGTGTCAGACTTTATTTTGGGGGGCTCCAAAAGCACTGCAGATGGTGATTGCAGCCATGAAATTAAAAGACGCTTACTCCTTGGAAGGAAAGTTATGACCAACCTTGATAGCATATTCAAAAGCAGAGACATTACTTTGCCAACAAAGGTCTGTCTAGTCAAGGCTATGGTTTTTCCCGTGGTCATGTGTGGATGTGAGAGTTGGACTGTGAAGAAGAGCACCAAAGAACTGATGCTTTTGAACTGTGGTGTTGGAGAAGATGCCTGAGAGTCCCCTGGACTGCAAGCAGATCCAACCAGTCCATTCTAAAGGAGATCAGCACTGGGTGTTGTTTGGAAGGAATGATGCTAAAGCTGAAAGTCTAGTACTTGGGCCACCTCATGCAAAGAGTTGACTCATTGGAAAAGACTCTGCTGCTGGGAGGGATTGGGGGCAGGAGGAGAAGGGGACGACAGAGGATGAGATGGCTGGATAGTATCACTGACTCGATGGTCATGAGTTTGAGTGAACTCTGGGAGTTGGTGATGGACAGGGAGGCCTGGTGTGCTGCAGTTCATGGGGTTGCAAAGAGTCAGACACGACTGAGCGACTAAACTGAACTGAACTGAACAAGCATTGGAAGGATATGTAGAAAAGAGAACCCTTGTGTATTGCTGGTGGGAAGGGAAATTTGTGCAGCCACTATGGAAAAGAGTATAGAGTTTCCTCAAAAAAAAATAAAAATAAAAAATAGAACTAACATATGATCCACAATTACTATCCTGGGTATTAGAAAAAAATGAAATCACTGTCTGAAGGAGATATCTTCTCCATGTTCATTGCAACATTATTCAAAGCAAATTTTAATATAATTTTGTCCTCTATTCTGTTTTCAGTACTAGCTTTAATGATTTAAAAATAAAATGTTTTGTGTATTTATGAATTCAAGAAGTCCTGCTATTTTACCTTTAAATTCCATTGCTTCCTTAGTCAAATTATCTTCTATTTTCAATGCTAGCACTTGTAGCAAATTTTTCTGTAGCTGTGAACTCATTGGCAGACAGATTCAAGAGTCTTTTTCGCTTGATGATTTTATTTTTATGAAAACTATCAAGCAGGTACTACACCACTATACTGGATTTCTGTTCATTCTTGAGGACAAGAAAAGAAATATTAATCATTATTCTCTCTGACTTGGGGATTTCACAGTTAGCAAGCACCTTCTTTTTTTAGATTTGTGTACTTTTCTGGGTGAATTCAGAGAATTAGGGCTGGGGGGAAATCCTTTTAAAACAGAGATAGATAATGTAAGGTGAAGATTTTGATATTTATTTGAGAATATGAGACACATTCATATTGATGTAGTCAATCAACAAGGCAGTGAATGTACACATAAGCTCACACAGAGAAGGGGAAATTCTTTAGGGCAGGTCAGTTAGCTATTTGTTGTTTTTCAGTTGCTAAGGCATGTCTGACTCTTTGCAACCCCATGGACTGCAGCATGCCAAACTCTTCTGTCCTTCACTATCTCTTGGAGTTTGCTCAGATTCATGTCCATTGAGTCGGTGATGCCATCTAACTATCTCATCCTTTGCTGCCCCCTTCTCCTTTTGCCTTCAGTCTTTCCCAGCATCAGGGTATTTTCCAATGAGCTGGCTCTTTGCATCAGGTGACCAAAGCCCTGGAGTTTCAGCTTCAGCATCAGTTCCTCCAATTAACATTCAGAGTTGATTTCCTTTAGGGTTGATTGGTTTGATCTTGCCATCCAAGGAACTCTCAAGAGTCTTTTCCAGCACCACAATTCAAATGCATCAGTTCTTTGGTGCTCAGCTTTCTTTATGATCCAACTCTCACATCTGTACATGACTACTGGAAAAACCACAGCTTTGACTAGATAGATCTTATATATATTGCTCTTTATTTTAATGGAATTATATAAATGGTGAAAATTATATATAATAAAATTTCACTTATTATATTCACATAATAAAATTATATATTTTATATATATATATATATATATATATATATATAAAGAAAAATGTGGTTCCTGCCCTCACTGAGTTTACAGAAGTTTCAGTTCAGCTCAGTTCAGTCACTCAGTCATGTCCAACTCTTTGCGACCCCATGAATTGCAGCGCCAGGCCTCCCTGTCCATCACCAACTCCCAGAGTTCACTCAAACTCACGTCCATCAAGTCGGTGATGCCATCCAGCCATCTCATCCTCTGTTGTCCCCTTCTCCTGCCCCCAATCCCTCCCAGCATCAGAGTCTTTTCCAATGAGTCAACTCTTCGCATGAGGTAGTCCAAGTACTGGAGTTTCAGCTTTAGCATCATTCCTTCCAAAGAACACCCAGGACTGATCTCCTTGAGAGTGGACTGGTTGGATGTCCTTGCAGTCCAAGGGATGCTCAAGAGTCTTCTCCAACACCACAGTTCAAAAGCATCAATTCTTCGGCACTCAGCTTTCTTCACAGTCCAACTCTCACATCCATACATGACCACTGGAAAAATGATAGCCTTGACTAGACATACCTTTGTTGGCAAAGTAATGTCTCTGCTTTTGAATATGCTATCTAGGTTGGTCATAACTTTCCTACCAAGGAGTAAGCATCTTTTAATTTCATGGCTGCAGTCACCATCTGCAGTGATTTTGGAGCCCCCCAAAATAAACTCTGACACTGTTTCCACTCTTTCCCCATCTACAGAAATTTAGCTACATACATTAGTTCATTAGTCATTTGTACTTTTGAGATTATTTACAAAAGCAAGAGCTGAATTTGCTACATTTATAGAGGAGGTCATTACATTTGAAATATATAGTCTGTAGTCCTGGAGGATAAAGATGAATGTTATGCTAGAGTGTTATAAGATGAAAGCTAGTGAGCTGTGTTTCTGTGATGAGATTCTTATTTCTTTGAGGAGAGCACAGGTGGTTTCCTGAGACAGAAAGAAGGAAAATAGCCACTAAAATATACTTTTTTTCTTAAAAAAAGAAATAAGCCCACATAGCCATCCCCTCCTCTATATTGCCCCTCCTCTACACCCAACTCCAGCCTGCTCTCATTTGGGGCATTTTCCAAGGAAGCTTAGGCCCCCTTGGGCCACTTCCCTGTCTTTTCTTGAGAGCATTTTATTGGAGGCTTTTACCCTCTCCTTAATGAAGTCTAGAAATTCTGGCTTTGTAAGTCTTTGGGGAGAAATTACTTCTGACTAATTCTGAAATAGATCTAATTAGTTAAAATAAAAGCAGCCTTCTAAAAACAATGGCTTCATTAAGATCATCTGTTTCTTTATTAAAATAGCTCTTCTCTGAATTCTATGAGGGAAAATGCAACAAAAAAAGAATGAAAGAATGAACACATTTTAATGAATATCTTTTATTTTGTTAATTATGGATCACAACATTTAAGTATTGACATACGATATTTTTATCTCAAAACTCTATGTATCTTATTTCTAAATTTTTGATGAGAAGTCTATTTGGGAGGAAGAAAAGTGCTATAATGGATGGATGCCAATATGTTGACCTCTGTGCTCTGTACTCAGCAGGAATCCCTGCTTGGTTCTGGCCATGTTATTCAAACTCTAAGCCTAGATGTCTTTCACATGTAAAATGGAAGAATAGCATTTACCTATTTGGATTATCAGGATTAGAAGATATATATTAAAGCATAGTTGCTGTTTTTTGTTTAGTCTCCAGGTCATGTCAACTCTTTTGTGACACCATGGACTATAGCTTGCCAGGCTCTTCTGTCCATAGGATTTCCCAGGCAAGAATACTGGAATGGGTTGCCATTTCCTTCTCCATGGGATCTTCCCAACCCAGGGATTGAACCCACATCTCTTACTCTGGCAGGCGGATTCTTTACCACTGAGCCATCGGGGACAGTCCATGAAAGCATATGGAATGCAAGAAATAAATGCCACCTTTTATTAGGGTGCCTGCCCTGGGTACTTTTTTTTTCTTGAACTTCTAACTGTTTTGCTTCTGTTTTAGGTGGTGTGACCTAAACAGTATATCAGCAAGTGTGGTAGATGCACCTAGATTTAGAGTTAACAGCAGTTGAGAGGCTGTTCTAATGGCAAATTTCATAAGCTTTAGTGCTTGGAATCTTGACATTTATTCATGCAGCTCAGAACTTGTTTTGCCTTTTCCCTGGTTCTCAGAGTCGAGCAGTCTGTAAGCGGTCTATGCCTCAGTAACACATTGCTATAGTTTTCAGTGATCCACTGGGAGATTTTCAGGTTCAAGTGCAAATAGTTCTGTTTTGTGTTAGAAATGTGGAATCATCCGCATTGGGAAATCATCCATTTTCCAATCTGAGTAAAGTGGTATTGCAGAGAGCGCTCAAGAGTAAGTTTTTCTGAATAAAAGTTTTAGACCTGCCTGTGTCTTCCAAGAGCACATTGCCTCAAGATGTCAAGTTTATTTTGTAAAATAAACCTTGGTCTTTAATTTGGATTTCACCTATCTCTAACCTATTCATTTCAAGCAACGTGGATAAATGCAGACAGATATTATAAACTCCGAATAGTATTATGTGAGTATTATTTTATTTAGAGTTTTTCAGTTTCTAGCAGAGAAGGCAGTGACAGGATACCAAATACATATACATAAACATCCACTAAAAGTGTATTCTCTGCTTCCTCAATTCTTGCTGGGGCTCAAACAAAGCCTCAACATCTAACACTCATGTCCTTCCAGACTGTGACTCTCCTTCACTAATTCAAAACTTTCCCTGCTCATCTCTCACATCAAAATTCATTTGGGCTGTGTCCATTTTTATGTATTCATATGGTCTTAGCCATGGAAAGACATAGCTATTCACCAAAATTAAGGGTTCTATATAATAGCAGTTCTGTTTTTGTTTTTTTGTGTTTTTTTTTGTTGTTGTTGTTTTCAGTATCAGCTATATACTTTTAAAAATTATTAAGAACTCCAAAGAACTTTGGTTTAAGTGGGTCATAGTTATCAAGATTTCATACATTAGAAATTTATATATAGACCCATTACAAGTTAAGATAAATAACATCTTTATAAGGAGTAGCTATATTTTCCAAAAATACATGTATCACTGTTTTACATATAAATACTCATAGCTGCTTCTGTGTTCAATCTGTTGTATTATTTCATTCAATGAGCCCCTGGAAAACCCCACTGTATCTGCATGAGAGAATGAAAGTGAAAAAGCTAAATGACATCTTTGTATTAGTTTTCTATCATTGCTCTAGCAAATTAATACAAATTTAGTGACTTAGAACAACACAAATTTATCATTGATTTATCATTAATTATTCATATTTACTAATTGATGTTAATATTAATGATATAATTATGATTGTTAATAATTATAATTACTAATAAACAATCAAACAGTTCTGGTGGTCCCTTCATGGATCACAGCAATGCTGTGGCAAAGGGGCTTGCATAACTCAATGAAGCTATGAGCTATGCCATCAAGGCCACACAAGATGGACAGGTCATAGTGGAAAGTTCTGAGAAAATGTGATCCACAAAAAGAGGAAATGGCAAACCACTTCAGTATTCTTGCTGCAAGAACACCATGAACTGTATGAAAAGGCAAAAAGATATGACACTGGAAAATGAGCCCCCAGGTCAAAAGGTATTCAGTATGTTACTGGAGAAGAGCAGAGGGCAATTACTGATAACTCCAGAAAGAGGGAAGAGGCTGAGCCAAAGCAGAAATGATGCTCAGTTGTGGACATTTCTCATGGTAAAAGTAAAGTCCAGTGCTGGAAAGAGCAGTCTTTCATAGGAACCTGGAATGTTAGGTCCCTGAATCAAGGTAAATTGGATGTGGTCAAGCAGGAGATGGCAAGAGTAAACCTTGACATCTTAGGAATCAGTGAACTCAAATGGATAGGGATGAATGAATTTAATTAAAAAGATCATTATATCTACTATTGTGGGCAAGAATCCCTTAGAAGAAATGGAGTAGTCCTCATAGTCAACTAAAGTCTGAAATGCAGTACTTAGGTCCAATCTCAATAACGACAAAATGATCTCTGTTCATTTCCAAGACAAACAATTCTATATCACAGTAATTCAAGTCTACGCCCCAACCACTGATGCTGAAGAAGCTGAAGTTGAATGGTTCTATGAAGACCTACAAGACTTTCTAGAAATAACACCAAAAAAAATATGTGCTTTTCATCATAGGGGATTGGAATGCAAAAGTAGGGAGTTAAGAGATACTTGGAGTAACAAGAAAGTTTAGTCTTGGAGAACAAAATGAAACAGGGCAAAGGCTAAACAGTTTTGTCAAGAGAACACCCTGGTCATAGCAAACACCCTCTTCCAACAACACAAAAGTTGACTCTACACATGGCCATCGCCAGATAGTCAATACTGAAAACAGACTGATTATATTCTTTGTAGCCAAAGATGGAGAATTATACAGTCAGTAAAAACAAGACCTGGAGTCATCTGTGGCTCAGACCATCAGCTCCTTATTGCAAAATTCAGGCTTCAGTTGAAGAAAATAGTGAAAATCATAAGGCCATTCAGGTATGACCTAGATCAAATCTCTTATGATTATACAGTGGAGGTGAGGAATAGATTCAAGGCATTAGAACTGGTAGACAGAGTGCGTGAAGAACTGTGGATGGAGGTTTGTAATACTGTACAGGAGGCAGTGACCAAAATCATCCCAAAGAAAAGAAATGCAAGAAGGCAAAATGGTTGGCTAAGGAAGCCTTACAAATAGCTGAGAAAAGAAGAGAAGTGAAAGGCAAGGGGAAAGGAAAAGATGTACCTAACTGAATGCACAGCTCTAAAGAATAGCAAGCGGGATTAAGAAAGTCTTCTTGAGTGAAGAGTCGGACATGACTGAGCAACTGAACTGAACTGAACTTGAGTGAAAAATGCAAAGAAATAGAGGAAAACAGTAGAATGGGAAAGACTAGAGTTTTCTTCAAGAAAATACAAAGGGAAAATTTCATGCAAGGATGGGCAGGATAAAGGACAGAAATGGTTAGGAACTAACAGATCCAGACACATTAGGAAAAGGTGACAATAATACACAGAACTGTACAAAAAAGGTCTTAATTACCCAGATAACCATGATGGCATGGTCACTTACCTAGAACCAGACATCCTGGAGTATGAAGTCAAGTGGGCCTTAGGAAGCATTACCGAGAACAAAGCTAGTGGAGGTGAACAAATTTCAGCTGAGCTATTTGAAATCCTAAAAGATGATGCTGTCAAAGTGCTGCATTAAACATGTCAGCAAATTTGGAAAACTCAGCAGTGGTCACAGGACTGGAAAAGGTCAGTTTTCACTCCAGCTCCAAAGAAGGGCAGTGTCAATGAATGTTCAAACTACCATAAAATTGCTCTTGTTTCACATGCTAATAAAGTTAGTTTGAAAATCCGTCAAGCTAGGTTTTAGCAGTATGTGAACCAAGAAATTCCAGATGTTCAAGCTGGATTTAGAAAAGGCAGAGGAACCAGAGATTAAATTGCCAACATTCCTTGGATCATAGAGAAAGCAAGAGAATTCCAGAAAAACATCTACTTCTCCTTCATTGACTACACTAAAGCCTTTGACTGTGTGGATCACAACTTAACTGTGGAAAATTCTTCAAGAGATGAGAATACCAGACCACCTTATCTGCCTCTGAGAAACTTGTATGCAGGTCAAGAAGCCACAGTTACAACTGGATATGGAACAATGAACTGGTTCTAAACTGGGAAAGGAGTACAACAAGGCCATATATTGTCACTTTGCTTACTTAACTTATATTCAAGTTATATCAAGCTGGAGTCAAGATAGGAAAAATATCAACAACATGAAATATGCAGATAATACCACTCTAATGGCTGAAAACGAAGAGGAACTAAGGAGGCTCCTGATGAGGACAGTGAAAAAGCTGACTTAGAACTCAACATTCAAAAAACAAAGATCATGGCATCTGTTCCCATGACTTCATGGTGAATAGAAGGAGAAAAAGTGGGAATAGTGACAGATTTTATTTTCTTGGGCTCCAAAATCACTGCCAGTGGTGACTGCAGCCATGAATTTTAAAAATCTTGCTCCCTTGAAGGAAAGCTATGACAAACCTAGACAGTGTATTAAAAAGCAGAGACATCACTTTGCCAACAAAATTCCATAAGTCAAAGCTATGGTTTTCCCAGTAGTCACGTACAGATATGAGAGATGGACCATAAAGAAGTCTGAGGGCTAAAGAATTGATGCTTTTGAATTGTGGTGTTGGAAAAGACTCTCAAGAGTCCCTTGGACTGCAATGTGATCAAACTAGTCAATCCTAAAGGAAATCAACTCTGAATATTCATTGGAAGGACTTAGGCTGAAGCCAAAACTCTAATATTTTGGCCACCTGATGTGACGAGCTGACTCATTAGATAAGAGCTGGATGCTGGGAATGATTGAAGGCAAAAGAAGAGTGCAGCAGAGGATTAGATGGTTAGAGCATCACCAACTCAGTGGACATGAATTTGAACAATCTCTGGGAAATAGTGAAGGACAGGGAAGCCTGGCACGCTGCAGTACATAGAGTCTCAAAGAATAGGATATGACCTAGTGACTGAACATCATCATCATCATAGTTCTGAGGATCAGAAACTCAAAATGGGTGTCACTGACCTAAAAGCAAAATGTTGGCAGGGTTGTATACCTCCTGAAGGTTCTCAAGAGATTCTGTTGTTGTTGTTGGTCTTTTCCAGCTTTAAGAGGCCACCAACATTCCTTTGCTGTGGCCTCTTTCCATCTCCAAGGTCGGAAATTTTGGGCTCAGTCCTTCTCACATTGCCATTTCTCTGGGCCCCTCTTCAGATTCCCTCTTCCATTTTTATGGACTCTTGTGATTACATTGGACCCACTCAGATAATCCAGCATAGTCTCTTTATTTTAAGGTCCTATGATTAACATCTTTACTTCATTAGAGTCTTGATTCCCTTTGACATTAATGTAATATATTCTCATGTTATTGAAATTATATAGAATATGGACATCACTGGGAGAATGTTATTCTGCCTACCACAGAATTGTTAAATTCATTTTGACCTCATGGATCCCCTGAAAGCATCTCAGGGAACTTCAGGGGTTTCTAAATCCTTTGAGAATAACTATGATATGGCTTCCCATAGCATAGAATAATGGGTGGTGTTGCAGTGGTAAAGAATTCACCTGACAATCCAAGAGTCACAAGAAATGCAGGTTCCATTCCTGGGTCAGGAAGATCCCCTGGAGAAGGAAATGGCATATACCTTATAAGGCAGTTTTTTTTTTTTTTAAGTAGGTAAAATGTAAAACTTAAAAAAAAAAAACTTATCGTCTGTAACTCTCACCCAGTAAATACTCTTGTATTCCTTAAAGCTACAAAGAGAACATCTACTCCTTCCACAGCATTTCAAATGTTTATTTGAAATGTTATTGTTAATGTTATTGTGACCCATATGATTTTTCTCTTTATGTTAAACAAGGACAGATCCTTACTAGAAAAATTATGATAGCATCAACAATGATCAACTTTGTTAAAACTCTACCTACGTCAAGGCTCAGGCTAGCGTCAGCTTTTCCATAAACTTCCTCAGATGCCTCTGATAAATTATTTTTGCTTTCTTTGATCTTCTATTGCTCATTACCAGAAAAGTCATTTATATTCAGGGCTTCTAGGTGTGATAAGAGTGTAGATTTCTTGAGGGCAAGCTGGAGTTCTCAGTTTTTCTTACGTTACACACAGTTTAGTATCTATAGAGAAGGAGCTATTAATATAAATGATTTTGAATGGAAGGATAAAAGAATTGAAGCAGGGGTCCCAGATGGAGCCTGTGTTTACCTGTGGTCTTAGGAATGCATGGCATGGTTGAGAGTTCCTTGCAGGAGTCCTGAGAGCAGAGATTTCTGACTGTGGTGCATTCATCTCAAGGTTAAAGAACCCAAGGACACACTGACTGTGAGGAATTTGCCATGGGTTTGAGGGAGGGATGACTGAGCATAACACAGTGTCTGCCACTGGGGCTGCCTTGAGTGCTGGGGAGAAAGGACTCAGAATGAAAATGGAAGCACTGTTTCCTGAAAATCTCTACAAGAATAGATAATGGGGTTCATGTTCTAGTGAGTATCACACGATGACACTGTGCAGAGCTTCTCTAAGGCACCGTATTGTATCATCACAGCAGGAACTGGCTCAAAACTTCTGCTTAGGTAGAGCCAAGCTCCCTGGGCAGTGGCATCTTTAGCAGAGACAGATGGTTAAAACTGTCTTTGACCAACACTTCCCTACTTCCATCAGCCCGAGTAACCACCATGCTGCCTCTGCTTCAAGAGTACACAGCTTTTTTAGATGCCACATATGAGTGAGATCATACAGCACTTATGCTTCTGTGTTTGGCTTCTCTCCCTTGGCATAATGTCCTCAAAGTCCATCTCTCCTGTTGCAGATGACAGGATTTCATTCTTTTTTAAAAGTTGAATAATATTCACACATATATTCATATATATCACATTTTCAATGTCCCTTCATCTGTTGGCCGATGCTTAGGTTGTTTCCATATCTTGGATATTAAGAAAAATGCTGCAGTGAACATGGTTGGGGGCAGGAGGCAGACATCTCTTGGAGATACTGATTTTATTTCCTTTGGAGTTTCAGATATGTAGGATGAATAATTTCTAGAGATCTGCACAGCATGTTGGCTATAGTTAACAATACTGTATCATATACTTGAAATTTGCTAAGAGTAGATCTTAGTTATTCTCTGAAAAAGGTAACTATATGAGATGATGGATGTGCTAAAATTTTATATTGAATATATACATACATCAAAATGTCACTTTGTATATGCTAAATATGTATTCATTTTATTTGCCAGTTATACCTCAATAATGCTGAAAGAAAAATACTTCAAGAATAAACAGAAATATAATTTTTATAATATAAGTAGAGCAGAAGTAGCTTACTAATTTCTTGAGTAAAAGCATTTCCTTCTCTTCTGAGCTCAGGCAAGGAGGCTGCTGCTGTGATGGTCATTCACTGTTATCAGAGGTAAAAAGCAACCAGACACCTTGGCAGGGAGGGAGGTGAAGCTACCCTAGGATGACTCAGGAGCTAATGCTTATCTTGAAAGAGCACAATCTAAACTGAAGGAACTGGGCTTTGAGTGGGATGTGGAGGCCCTGTGATTGTAGGTAGTGTAGAACCAGTAGAGAAGTTTTGTTTTGACTCCTGTGTTTTCACCCCCAGAATGGCATTGTCCACATTTTATGAACTGCAGCTGACCATCTCGGATTGACTTCCTCACAGTTTTACTTCTCAGAGGAAGAAACTTGGTCTTCCCACCTCTCATTCACTTCTGCTGTGCCTTAAGTGTTGAACTGATTCCCTAGTTCACAAAATCTAGTACTTTGCCATAAGGCTAAAATTTAGCTTCTTCTGCCAACCCTTGAATCTGCTCTTATTCGAATCTATTTTTTCCCTTAAAATAAACTCTGCTTACTATTAACAACTTACAAATAATTCAGATATATTAACTTCAAACTAATTAGAAACATGCACAGTATGAAAAAACAAACATATTGTAATTCATTCCTTGATTTTCCATTAAAGAAATCTGATAAACATGCGGATTTTAGTATTCGGATGGTGTAAATATTAATATGTGCCACTGATGATCACAGTGACCCCAAAATTAAGTAAGTATGTTCTCATCCAACAACTGTAGAACGCTCATATTGGTACAAGGTTAGAGATAGCAGTAAAAACACAAACGCTGCTCTGTACCAGATGAGAACATTGGTTTCATTTGTCTACTCTTCACTTCCAGACTCCTGTATCTGCACTCCATCCTAAATTACCTAGGCTTTTACCACTCACTGCCTTCCATAGCAATTGCTAAGGCACCCAGGTCCACACTGGCCTTTGCTGGTCTTCTAGACTGAACATTGGGTGACGTACTTTGATATCAGCTGAGATATTGCTACTCTCACTTGGTTTTAAAATACTGTGATTGAAATGCCACTGTTACTGGCATTGATGACTAATATCCATAGTTACTGCCATTGTTTTGGGTCATGTCAATGTTATGTCTCTGGCATCAGAAGCCTGTGCATTCCCTAACTCATTTCCAACCAGTCTTGTGGTTGCTCTGCCTTACTACACTAAGTCAATCTGCCAAGATCTTTTCTTTCTGTTATAGATATTTGACCTCTCAGGTGATGTATTGGACTTGAAGCTTAACTCCTAGGCTTGAAGGAAAGAAGTGTGGATGAAGAATGTTGCCCATCATATCAGTAAACAAAGTGTTGTGGCTATCAAACCATCAGTCACTGCAGCTGCCCCCCAACTCTGTACCCTGAGAGGATTCAGGATAGAAAAATACAGGATACTGGCCCCAGTTAGCTAAGATCACACCAGAGGACTGAGTTCCATGAACCCAGACTCTTGCATCTTCCCATACATAGAAAAGTGCTATATTCATTAACTTGAGATATCTATTCTTTCTTTAATTAACAATAATCTTCTGATGTTCCAACTACCTGGTTTTTATTGCAAGAATTCCTATATATCCTGGCTTCTCCCTTTTAGTTCTTCAGAACAGTCCCTCAGAGCCATCTGAGAGGTTGTCTCCCAGGCTTAAGTCCTCAGTTTGTCAAATAAAACATAATTTTCAACTTTTGGGTTGTGCTTTTTTTTTTTTTCTTTCAGTCAATAGAAGCTAGGCACAGTTATTCTCTGCTGTAAGATTTACCTCAATCCCATGAGGGTTTCTATGGTGTTCAGGAAAACGTGCCTCTCAGATATCTGATACTGGAGAGTGTGATTTACCCATGACTTTACCTGCTATATTCAGAGATGCATCACTGTTTGAATGAGTCCGTACTTCCCAGGGGCTGCTTCCAGTCAATGAGAGCATGGTCAGGATACGAAGGTCAAGAAACTACCTGCGAGGGACCAGAATTCATCTGATGGGTGACTTTGGCTCAAGGACTTTGTAGGCTTTCCCGTAACCTTCCAAGAACTGTACTGCCTTCTGTATCCTGCCTTCCCTCATTTCTCTCCCTCCTTTGCAGGATTCAGACCCTCATCACAGTTGACATCTCTCCTGACTTCCTTATCACTTTCTCTCATCAATGTTTTATCCCCAGTTCTCTTTCATTCCTAATTACATCTGGGCATCTGTTTCTTCAGAGTCTGGAACTATAACAATTTAGAACAACTAAAAGTTTCATTCTCCTGCTTCATTTTTCAAGAATAGTATCTCTAGTATCGAAATGTCAGCAAATATCTTTCAATTCTCCTTTTCCTGCTTTCTAATTGACCTTTTCTTTTGAATGGGAGAATAGCTAACATTGTCATTTTATAAACACTTCAGTTTTATTGTTTATTTTTAAAACTCAAAAATCTAGCTTTTAGTTTTCCTCCTGCTTAGAAAAGTCAAGTTTTTTGAATTTCAGAAAACAAAATCTCTAACCAAACAAATCAAACAAAACTCTCTTTTCTTCTCATAAAACTTGGCTCTTACTTTTGCTTCCATCCCATGTGTTCAGCACAAATTCATTCAGAAATTTAGCCTATCCTTTTTTTTTTTTTTTGGTTATGCTGGGACTTCATTGCTGCGTGCAAGCTTTCTCTGGTTGCAGTGAGCAGGAGCTACTCTTTGTTGCAGTGGATGGGTTTCTCATTGCGGTGGTTTCTCTTGTTGTGGCGCGCAGGCTCTAGCTGCACAGGCTTTAGTAGTTGCAGCATGCGGGCTCAGTAATTGAGGCTCATGGGCTCTAGTCGCTCTGTGGCATGTGGAAGTTTCCCAGACCAGGGATTGAACCCAGGTCTCCTGCATTGGCAGGTGAATTATTATCCACTATACTACCAGGGAAGTCCCCTTGGTTTTGAGATGTGTTCACTCTCCTTTTGTAGCAGTGCAACGAGAAAAGCTATCACTGATAACTAAGTGATGGGAAAAAAATTGACAAAAGAACATAAAGTAAAAAGGATAGAAAATAACATAGTATTTAGCATAGACATCACTAAAGTATCAGTTAATATCTTTTAACATCAAAAGATTTTAATTCTTATCTAGGCACCTCGTTTTCTCAAAATAGGATACATGAGGAGGGACTGAGAGTTCTGTGCTAGGAATAGTTTAGTTATTGGGAAAGATTACATCCATTTTTTGCAATTTCACATCTATTTCTTTTGGGGCATTAGCCCAGAATTTCAAAAATTCTTGTGTGCCATGAACTATTACAAACCCTACATGAAAATTGGAGCAAGTCAGCTGGAGGCCAGGATTTTGACCCTAGGAGAGATGGTGAATGTAGAGAGCAACCAGATCTTGACTTTATAAAAGTGGACTAAATAATATTTAGCTTGAAAATATACTGCAGAATGGTTTAAACCCCCAAGAAATAATCAATAGAGAAGTATAAAAAAGTGAGGGAAGAATGGTCAGTGTCATGAAAAATCAAGGTTTCTACCTTGGACTGTGATGTTTGAAAAGATTAAAGTCTTTTCTTTAAGAGGAATGACTGATTCCTGTGATATTGGCTCAAAATGCAAGAGAGAAGAATTTTGATGGGGAACATTTCCATGATGGTCATTGACAGTTTAAAGCTATGCTGTGCTCTTTCTGGTTTTCTTTTGGTAGAAAATTAGAACTTTGGCAGTAGTTTTACCATAAAGAGAGTGGGCAGCTAAGCAGAAGCTAGTGGGGGTCGGAGTTCTCGGGGAGTCGGCAGGAGACCAGAGGATGGAGCCCAGCTCTTGGGTCAGGGCACGTTCGGCTGGTGCTGACTCTCCTCACAGGTCAAGGTCAAGATCCCAGCAGTGAGCTGTTCACTCCCTGTCAGTGAAGGCCCCACGAGTCACCCTCACACACAGGGAGACTCCCAGGGCTCTGGAGGCCGATCCCTGTGCAATGAGGGGGTAGTGGGACACACTGGGGAGGGAGCAGTGAGGCCCTCGGTGGAGGGGGGTGAACATTTCATCCAGTATCCAGACCTTGATGCAAGTAGGAGCTCGGTGAACTTGGGGTAATATTCTAAAGAAACAGATTATAGAAAGAGTCACAATCTACCCCCCACCTCACCTATTTAGCCAGGAAATATTTAGATGAGAATAAACATTTTTTTATGGTGGGTTATGAAAAAAAATAGAAGAGAAAATTTACAGTAAATTTTGTTAGTAAGCTACATATTTGCCCATTCACTTTCTTTTTATATTCTTCCCACCATTTAATGGTGGTAAAGCTTTTCTATAGCCAAGACCATCAGGATGAGAATCTCGCAGAAAAAAACTGAAAAATTCTTAGTTTTGAATTTTTATATAGTCTTTTGTAACTTAGCAGAATCAAGTTTGGAAAGCCCTGATTTCAACTGAAAAGCTTAGCAGTTATAAGAGAAAACAATTCATATTTATCTGTTTATAAAGTTATTTATCATTTTAAAAACTTCTTTTGAAACATTAAACGCTATAGGCTGATACAGAGATAAAGGACACAGAATTTACAATATGAACCACTAAGTCTGGAAGAATCCCTTGTTTAAAAGAAAACTTTCTCACTATGGCAAAAGGGACGTCTGGATTGGGAGGAGGAGCTCATAGGGGAGAACAAGAGAGTTTTAAGTGCCAATATTAGGTTTGATACTGAGAAGGCCCCTGTGGGGCTCCTGGGCGCAAACACCTTCCTGGGTCCCCATTTCTTTGATTACAGGAAATAGGCTTCATTCAGCCTCCACATCATCCCTGAGTTCCAATGGGCAGGTTCAAAGCAGGTGTTAATTAGAGTAGGGAGGGGATGTGAGGCCTGGGAGGAATAGTCAAGAGAAGCAATTGTACAGCCTTGGGGCAACATCCTGGTTCCTCAACAAGGGATATAAAGAACAACATCTTTGAGGTGTTGGGTAGAAACCCTCACCAGGCGGGAGAAGTTACCGATAATGGTTAAGGCTGGTATGCTGTCCACAAGCACATAAATCCTAGACCGATTGGAACCAGAAGTTTCACCAACAACCAATTAGAAGAAAGTCCACACTCTGATTACACCCTCTTGAACCTTTATTTCTCAGTACGCTTTCCAGGTAGAGCGCACAGTTTTGAGGGCGTTAGCCTGCTGTGGCCTCATCTGCCTCAGCACTCAAAACTCCATCTCTGAGTTTTAATTCAGTATAGGAGTACAGAGGACAGATTTGGCTTCAGGCTCTGCTCCCTGTTTCTAGTTTGTGTGTGTGTGTGTGTGTGTGTGTGAGAGAGAGAGAGAGAGAAGGGGGTGGAAGAGGGAGAGGAGTGGGTATCTCTCGATATGTTTGAATCTCTGAAGGCTGATGGGTCTTGCATCCAATTGTACACCTGAGTTGGATAAGATGATAAGTGATAAGACGATAGAGTTAAGTATATTTCTCTCTTGGTCACTTTTGGAAGATGGAAAAACTCTGAAAAAGAGTAATAGATAACTTTGCTAATGCCTTTGAATAGCATAATGCTTTGTGGTGGGAGTTGTCCTCCGCTCCGTTAGATTGTGGCGTGTTTAAAGCATCCCTGGTCTCTACCCACTAGGTGCCCACTAGAACCACCCTGCCCCAAGCTATAACAACCAAAAGTGTCTCCACACATTGTCAAATGCCCCAGAGGGGCAAAATCGCCCCTGGGTAAAGACCACTGTTCTTATAGTAGATGTTGGTTAGATAATTCCCCCCTCCCCCCCCCCCCCCCCGCCCCGTTCTATAGGGACCAGGATATTATAAGACAGGAAGGATACTGAGAATGGAGTAAAGGCACTGAGGGGTTGATAGGGCCAAAACACCAAATTTCCTCTGCCATCATCTTGTCCTGATTTAGGTTTCTGTTCAATCTTTGGACTTTTATCAGTTTTTAAACAAAATGCCAAATCTAAGTATGTGAAAGAATTATTCCAAACAACAGGAAATAAAAAAGACAATGGGTGTGTTTAACGGCCTGGGGTTGGTCAGGTTGCAGTGAAGAAGTGAGGTTCATTTAATGGCTCATTAGTGGGCTGCTAAAAAACACTGTACTAGTCCTAAAACAAATCTGCAGCTAGGCCAGCAAGCTCTCAAGCCCCAGACAAGTGTCCTAGGCAGAAAATAAGTTCAGATTCATTTGGCAAAATATTGGATAATGCATTTGAAAAAACACACCACAACAGATATTATAAAGAGAAAATAAATCTGCTGATTAATATTTCCCAAAAAAGCTGGTGGTTGTGCATACGGGTTGAATTCTGTAGTCTGATACCAAAACGAGAAATATCACATAAATACTTTTTAGTTATAGGAGGCCTGGAAAAAGCATTAGTTTAATATGATTTGACCCCGAGACTCTGGATGGTAAATATAGCCAGGTGAGGTCACACCTGGAATTTATTTACTTTAGCTTATTCCAGGTCCAAATAGCTGCAAATTATTTGGCAAGTTGTTGAAGAGTGACAGAGACAAAGGTGGGGGAGGAGGTGAATCGAGAGCATAGAATGTGGAGGAGACAGAATATTACTAGGAGTTTCTCCTAAGCACCAAGAGTGAATTTGAGTCAGTTCTAGAGAGGTAGATGAACCTAGAGCCTATTATACAGAGCAAGTCAGAAAGAAAAAAAAATATTAATCTAGATATTTGTATATATGGAATATATATATGGAATATATATATGGAATAAACATATACATGGAATCTAGAAAAATGGTATTGATGAAACTATTTTTAGGGAAGGAATGGAGACTCAGATAAGGAATAGACTTGTGGACACAGTGGGGAAAGATAGAGTGGGATGAATGGAGAAAGTGGCGTTGGCACGTATACACCACCATTTGTAAAATAAATGGCTGATGAAAAGCTGCTGTATAACACAGGGAGCCCAGCCCAGTGCTCTGTGATGATCTAGAAGGGTAGGATCTGGGGAGGGGAGGGAGGCTCAGGAGGGAGGTGGTCTATGTATAACTATGGCTGATTTGCCTTGTTGTATGGAAGAAACCACACAACACTGTAAAGCAATTTTCCTCCATCTAAAAATTAAATTTAAAAAACAGTGAATATTATTCTCTACACACTGTCAGAGACTGATTTATGGTGGAAACATTTACGATGACTTTTACTCTAGCATGGAGTGATCATACAACGTGCTAGTGTAATGCACTCTTGACTCTCTTGAAAAGCAGCCCTGTTAAGACAGAGCTCTGTAGGAGATATGCTGATCTGCTTTTATTCACTTATGGCACCAGACTTTATTATAACAGGTAAGGTTCTAAACATCCCCAAAGCGAAAAGTGAGAATGAAATTCGCTCAGTTGTGTCTGACTCTTCTTGACCCCATGAACTGTACAGTCCATGGAATTCTCCAGGCCAGAATACTGGAGTGGGTACCCTTTCCCTTCTCCAGGGGAACTTTCCAACCCAGAGATAGAACCCAGGTCTCCCGCATTGCAAATGGAGTCTTTACCAGTTTGAGCCACAAGGGAAACCCAAACATCCCCAGGCACTGTCTAATTCATTACTTAGAGGAGGTTCTTTAGACTGAGACTTTAAAGACACCAAAATGATACCACACTATATAACTGACCTCAGCAAAGGATATATGTATGTGTACACATACATGTGTCTATGTATTTATCATCTATCTACCGATTATGAATTTTGATACCTATTTCCTAACTAAGGAATTAGAAATAACTCATGACTATCATGATTAAGAGATACTATTTTTTATGGGAATAAACCTGTTAATTTTCTTTCAAAAAATTAAATTCATTACACATAACTTTGTTTTTAAAATATCCTTTTGGGAACATGTATATTCTATATGTATTAAAAGTCACTATATAAATGAAAATAATTAAATTCTACTAACTTTGTCATTTTTACATCCTCAAAGAACCTCACAAAAACTCAGTTATGTGAATCACCTTGAAATGGTCACCTGTGTGTCATTAAATTACTTCTTACTGTAATGCTTTGGTTTGCCTTGATAAATCCCATCCTGCACAGGAACCTGCAATGGCTCCGTTCTCAGCAGGATGGGAAGTGTAGAGAGTCCAATAGAGCCTCCTTAGAGCTACAGTTCTCTTAGAGCCTCCTTAGAGCTCAGGTTCTGATTCCTGCACTGGCCCCTTTCCCCTCAAACTTTCCCTTCAAGCCCTCTTTCTCTGGCCTGATTTCCCCATTTTCTATGCTATTGCCTAATCTAAAAATAACTAACATTCATTTAACAGTAACTATTAGTATAGCCTAATCAACCTACTTCTAATCAACCTACATAAAAATATCCATGGCTCTGCAAAGAAAATAATCTGCTGTTGGGTCACTGTTTATTGTAACTTAGGCCAATCAGGCCTGAATGTCAACTACTAAAAGGTGTTTTGTTTAATCTGCAAAGTATTTTAGAAATTGGTTAATTGGAGACAAGATATATTTAAATGAAAAGGAATAGAGGGGTCTACCAGCTAGTGAGCTGAAAGGCAGAAGTCAAGGCTGCTTGACTTGTTTAGTGCTTGAAGATAGGCTGTTATGCTTTAGGTTTCAAGGAGATTTCTGATAGGAACACAGAGAAGGTGATCCAAAGAATTGTTAAGGATTTCAAAAGACCATCCCAGAATGTGGCTGGTAGAAGGTTCTAAAAAGAGGCTTCTTTGGCAGGATGGCAATCTTGCTTTATCATTAGTTCATTTGTTGATGTTGGTCTTTTAAAGCTTTGTTTCTCAACTGAATTTTTGAAGTTATTTGTTCTTACTTCAACCTGTTCCTAAAAGGTTGTAATGTTTGGTCCATTAAGCTCTTTCATTCTGGTATGCCCTCAGAGGTATGAGCCCAAGGCTTAGGAAATATTAACAATCTACCAACAACAGAGGATGAGATGGCTGGATAGCATCACCGACTTGATGAACAGGAGTTTGAGTGAACTCTGGGAGTTGGTGATGGACAGGGAGGCCTGGTGTGCTGTGATTCATGGGGTTGCAAAGAGTCGGACACGACTGAGTTACTGAACTGAACTGAACTGACCTGACCACCTTACGATTCTTCTGTATTCAGAGATGATCATCATACTGTGATTACGAAATGAAGCACAGTATGTATTGCTATGTGAAGATGAAAGTGTGAGTTCTCATAATCCTGTAAGTGAAAGAAGTTTATCCGTGCGATTATTCACCAGGCCTACTGCCTCACCCAGTGTTTATGATGTAAATGAACCCTTGTGCTTCCATATTCCAAATGTAAACCTCCAAGTTATGAGAGAACAGACATTTCCATGTAAGAGTTATGAGATTTCAACAATACATTTACTGTTTTTATTAGTGATAGTGTTTCCTTCTATTTGAAGGGTTAGGATGAGAGGTTGTTAGCATTTGGTGGTTTTGTTGTTGGTTTATACTTTTAACACGTGAAAAGAAATGGACAACATGATATAAATGGCTGATGATGAGACTTTGGAATTCTGTATCAATATTGCAATCCCTCAGCTAAATCTGCAATCATCTTTTCTTCAATAAGATTAAAACTTGAGTAGGTGGTACAGTGTGATGGATGTAGAGTAGTTTAACAGAGATAAAGTGTAGGATTATCTTTTATTAGGGGCACTTAGGATAATTTCCTTATCCATCTGAATGCCTGTTTAAGCTGCCTTTTATGTTTTAAATTTTCTTATTAATCAATTGTCATCTTAGCATTTTCAATCCAACAAATGTACGCCTTAACTCTTTAATTCACTGCTACATCTCAGGTTGGGTCTCTGAATCTTAGCGACTATGATACATTAATAAAACTGTAGCAGTTTGAAAAGAAAAAATATCTTTCCAACTTGTTCCAAACAAAGCAGCACAATTTCATAACTGCAAGGAACCCTGGAAATATTTTAGCCCAACATCTTCATTTTAGTAGAAGTAAGACCTATAGTAACAGAAAGATTTGTCTATCACGCAACTTGCTGGCCCTAAAACCTGTGCTTTTTTGTTTTGGGTGTAAATTTGATCTTGCTATGTCATGGTTCTTGCATGTGGAAGAATAATCTTATGTCATACATCACTGTCAGGTGTGATGATAGCTAAAGATAGAGGAAGCCTACCTCTGCAGAGACAGAACAGCTTACTGGGTACAGCTTGGTCCTAGACTGAGAAGATCCTGGCTTGCAAGCCTGGCTCTATTCGCTGTTATTTTAGGCAAGCTACTTAACTTTTCTGACCTCAGTTTTCTTATTTATAAAATGGAGTTTATAATCTCTCTAAATCTACAGGTCATTGTAAAGGTCAAGCAAGGCTCTGACACATATTATGAACTCAATGTGCTTTGGAATAAGTATCCCAACTCTGGTTTTCAGTTTAGTAATTTTATCATTGAGAGTTTTATCTCTTTATCTTCAGGCCACAGAATTCAATAAGCAGAGGGTAAGAAAGATCCAAATCATTTCTAACAGATGGGTCTCAGTGTTTTGATTTGTCAAACTCAGCTAGGCTATATCAATTGGAAATCTGAGATTCAGATAATTTTTACCACAACAATTCCAGGCAGCAGCACATCTGTCTCAGCTTGTGACTTCTCCAGGGGATACAGACTTGAGAGCCCTCTAGTGAGTCCATTTTAGGGGATTTAATCTCCATCTTCTTCTCAGTATACCTCCCTAAGAAAACAGCAAGAAGAGAAGTCAAATTTGAATTTCCTGCATGCTGTATCAATATGTAAAAGATATCATGTGTGTGATTCATGTTTCCCCATATTTGAGTGTGAGTGGTTTATTAGGAAGTGATCTCAGAGGATATCAGTAGGGGAGCAGAAAACAAGACAGAGAAGTGAAGGAGGCACATTATCAAGCAGGTCGTTGCTGTGAACAACTGGGGCTCAATCTCTCTGTGGCACCAGATGTAAAACACACCAAGATTTATCAGACACAAAATGGGAAGAAGCTGATGTTTACCCTTCAACTTCAGGCATCCCTGATTGAGAGCTGTTCCTGGTGATTTAATTCCCTGAGACTTCCAGCCTGTGGCATACGTGGACTGAGACAAAGCCATGTGGCAGGATAGTGAAAAAGAATGCTTAATACTTTAGGATAGTTTCCTAAGTAATAATAATAATGATAAAAAAGAAATCATTCTAAAACACAACAGGTCATTATCTCTGTGGCGCCCATTTTCCACTTGGTACATAGTGACAAGATATTTATCAAGTTGGTAGAAACATCAACAGCCCAAGACTTGGCTCTTCATTAAGTATTGTATTCTGCAAAAATTCAGTTGAGTACTAATTATGAATGGACAGAAGGATAATATAGATAATACTGAAAGAATAACAATATAAGGAAAGTTAGCACGAATCTAACTCAAAGTTCAGAAGAAGTTCAAGTTATTACTCTGGCATATGCTTTCACTTGGGACAAGAACGAAGGGTGGGAAATTTCAAAATTACCCAACATGTTTTCTTATTGTACTTGGATAGATGTCTAGAGTTTTATCTTTTCTTTTTCCATTTATGAAATGAGCCCAATTGCTCATGTTTCTGGGATGTATTCACACAACTAAGAACTAAAACACCATCTTGGGTTATTCTTTTTCTCTACCTAGGCTCACTAACATGCTAAAAAGGAAGAGACACTGATAGCATGTATTAAATCTACTTGCATGGCATCACTTGCAGTAACCAGCACGGCAATGTTATCTTTCCTTTTCTTCAGTCAAAGTTTTAAACAGATCAGTCAGTTCAGTTTAGTCGCTCCAACTCTTTGTGACCCCATGAATCACAGCATGCCAGGCCTCTCTGTCCATCACCAACTCCCGGAGTTCACTCAGACTCACGTCCATCGAGTCTGTGATGCCATCCAGCCATCTCATCCTCGGTCGTCCCCTTCTCCTCCTGCCCTCAATCCCTCCTAGCATCAGCGTCTTTTCCAATGAGTCAACTCTTCGCATCAGGTGGCCAAAGTACTGGAGTTTCAGCTTTAGCATCATTCCTTCCAAAGAAATCCCAGGGCTGATCTCCTTCAGAATGGACTGCTTGGATCTTCTTGCAGTCCAAGGGACTCTCAAGAGTCTTCTCCAACACCACAGTTCAAAAGCATCAATTCTTTAGCGCTCAGCTTTCTTCACAGTCCAACTCTCACATCCATACACGACCACAGGAAAAACCATAGCCTTGACTTGACGAACCTTAGTCGGCAAAGTAATGTCTCTGCTTTTGAATATGCTGTCTCGGTAGGTCGTAACTTTTCTTCCAAGGAGTAAGCGTCTTTTAATTTCATGGCTGCAGTCACCATCTGCAGTGATTTTGGAGCCCCCCAAAATAAAGTCTGCCACTGTTTCCACTGTTTCTTCATCTGTTTCCCATGAAGTGATGGGACCAGATGCCATGATCTTCGTTTTCTGAATGTTGAGCTTTAAGCCAACTTTTTCGCTCTCCTCTTTCACTTTCATCAAGAGGCTTTTTCGTTCCTCTTCACTTTCTGCCATAAGGCTGGTGTCATCCGCATATCTGAAGTTACTGGTATTTCTCCCGGCAATCTTGATTCCAGCTTGAGTTTCTTCCAGCCCACTGTTTCCCATGATGTACTCTGCATAGAAGTTAAATAAGCAGGGTGACAATATACAGCCTTGACGTACTCCTTTTCCTATTTGGAACCAGTCTGTTGTTCCATATCCAGTTCTAACTGTTGCTTCCTGACCTGCATACAGATTTCTCAAGAGACGGGTCAGGTAGTCTGGTATTCCCATCTCTTCAAGAATTTTCCATAGTTTATTGTGATCCACACAGTCAAAGGCTTTGGCATAGTCAATAAAGCAGAAATAGATGTATTTCTGGAACTCTTTTGCTTTTTCCATGATCCAATGGACATTGACAATTTGATCTCTGGTTCCTCTGCCTTTTCTAAAACCAGCTTGAACATCAGGAAGTTCACAGTTCACGTATTGCTGAAGCCTGGCTTGGAGAATTTTGAGTATTACTTTACTAGCATGTGAGATGAGTGCACTTGTGCGATAGTTTGAGCATCCTATGGCATTGCCTTTCTTTGGGATTGGAATGAAAACTGACATTTTCCAGTCCTGTGGCCACTGCTGAGTTTTCCAAATTTGCTGGCATATTGAGTGCAGCACTTTCACAGTATCATCTTTCAGGATTTGAAATAGCTCCACTGGAATTCCATCACCTTCACTAGCTTTGTTCGTAGTGATGCTTTGTAAGGCCTAGTTGGCTTCACATTCCAGGATGTCTGGCTCTAGATGAGTGATCACACCATCATGATTATCTGGGTCATGAAGCTCTTTTTTGTACAGTTCTTCTGTGTATTCTTGCCACCTCTTCTTAGTATCTTCTGCTTCTGTTAGGTCCATACCATTTCTGTCCTTTACTGAGCCCATCTTTGCATCAAATGTTCCCTTGGTATCTCTAATTTTCTTGAAGAGATCTCTGGTCTTTCCCATTCTGTTGTTTTCCTCTATTTCTTTGCATTGATCACTGAAGAAGGCTTTCTTATCTCTTCTTGCTATTCTTTGAAACTCTGCATTCAGATGCTTATATCTTTCCTTTTCTCCTTTGCTTTTCACTTCTCTTCTTTTCACAGCTATTTGCAAGGCCTCCCCAGACAGCCATTTTCCTTTTTTGCATTTCTTTTCCATGGGGATGGTCTTGATCCATGTCTCCTGTACAATGTCACGAACCTCATTCCATAATTCATCAGGCACTCTATCTGTCAGATCTAGGCCCTTAAATCTATTTCTCACTTCCACTGTATAATCATAAGGGATTTGATTTAGGTCATACCTGAATGGTCTAGCAGTTTTCTCTACTTAATTCAATTTAAGTCTGAATTTGGTAATAAGGAGTTCATGATCTGAGCCACAGTCAGCTCCTGGTCTTGTTTTTGTTGACTGTATAGAGCTTCTCCATCTTGGCTGCAAAGAATATAATCAATCTGATTTCCGTGTTGACCATCTGGTGATGTCCATGTGTAGAGTCTTCTCTTGTGTTGTTGGAAGAGGGTGTTTGCTATGACCAGTGCATTTTCTTGGCAAAACTCTGTTAGTATTTGCCCTGCTTCATTCTGCATTCCAAGGCCAAATGTGCCTGTTACTCCAGGTGTTTCTTGACTTCCTACTTTTGCATTCCAGTCCTCTATAATGAAAAGGACATCTTTTTTGGGTGTTAGTTCTAAAAGGTCTTGTAGGTCTTCATAGAACCATTCAACTTCAGCTTCTTCAGCGTTACTGGTTGGGGCATAGACTTGGATTACTGTGATATTGAATGGTTTGCCTTGGAGGTGAACAGAGATCATTCTGATGTTTTTGAGACTGCATTCAAGTACTGCATTTCAGACTCTTTTGTTGACCATGATGGCTACTCCATTTCTTCTGAGGGATTCCTGCCCGCAGTAGTAGATATAATGGTCATCTGAGTTAAATTCACTCATTCCAGTCCATTTTAGTTTGCTGATTCTTAGAATGTCGACGTTCACCCTTGCCATCTCTTGTTTGACCACTTCCAATTTGCCTTGATTCATGGACCTGACATTCCTATGCATTCCTATGCAATATTGCTCTTCACAGCATTGGACCTTGCTTCTATCACCAGTCACATACACAGCTGGGTATCATTTTTGCTTTGGCTCCATCCCTTCATTCTTTCTGGAGTTATTTCTCCACTGATCTCCAGTAGCATATTGGGCACCTACTGACCTGGGGAGTTCCTCTTTCAGTATCCTATCATTTTGCCTTTTCATACTGTTCATGGGGTTCTCAAGGCAAGAATGCTGAAGTGATTTGCCATTCCCTTCTCCAGTGGACCACATTCTGTCAGATAAACAGATAAACCCTGTTAATGATGTTTCATCAATAACTTGGTGAGGCAGGGTATCCATAACCTACTTTGTAGAGGCAGCTTTTGAATAAGAGTTGTACATTAGAACAGCAGCTAAATGGTTGTTGTAGGAGCCACAGCTGTAAGGTAAATTAACTTACATTTTTGTATGCCCTGTGAGATTAATCTATATATTGGTATACCATAGTATGGTAAGAGTGGTAAACCCAAACTATTTAAAAGTATGTCTATGAAGGCAGAACATTTGTTCCCATTGGGCATCAGGTAGAAAATCAGGCATAAAGTTGAGTTTGGTCAACACTATGCTTTGGTTGATTGTTTACAGATTGCACATGGTCAGTCATGTACAACTCTTTTGTACCTCTAGATCACTGGCCTGCCAGGTTCTTCTGTCCATGGGATTATCCAGGCAAGAATACTGGAATGAGTTGCCGCATCCCCCTCCAAAGGATTTTCCTGACCTGGGATCAAACCCACATCTCCTATGTCTCCTGCATTGCAGGCAGATTCTTTACCACTGAGCCACCTGGGAAGCCCTGTTTACAGATCAACCACCAACAAAGCAAAAGAGGGACATTGGATTTTAGGGGACTGCTTTTAATGATTTGCAACTACTTAATGAATTGTCAGTGGAATGGCAGTTAAATATCTGATTAATGACTAAACAATCAACTGGGAAAAAATAGCTAAGTCTTTTTTAAAAATTTATTAAATGGAAGCATTATAAAGCAGGTTGGCAAACTACGGCCCATGGGCCAAATCCAACCTACCATTTTTTTTACAAAGTAAAGTTTTATTGAAACTCTAGTCATGCTCCTTTACATACTGTTCAGGATTGTTGTTGCATTGTGGCAGAATTGAGTAGTTGTGACAGAGACCAGTGACCCTCCAAAGCCTACAATACTTACTATTTGACCTGTTACAGAAAAAGTTCACTTGCCTCTGCTACAAGGATGTGACAATTTTTTGGTACGAAATTTGTTTATAGACTGCTACCTATAGAGCCCAAAGATGTGGGCTCCATTGCTATGTGCTATGTGTTTCATGTGCTGTGTGCACATGTGAATATCACCTTACCATGATGACTCTGATTGTCCCTCTTACTTCTCAGCTCATGGCAGAGGGAGGATACCATTTCTCCTAAAACAATCAAATAGCAAAAGCTCTTCTGATGCACCCTAGTCTTCCTAATGGACATCAGGGAATATTAACTTTGTTCTGTCAAGAAGGGTCTTCCATTCTATGCTGAGTCAACTGTTACTCTAATACACTGGTTCTCAAACTGTAGGGTGTATATCAGAATTACCCAGAGAACTTTTTAGACTGAAGAGTACTGGGCCTAATTGCCTTTACTCCTAGTTGCTGATATAGTGGCTCTAAGGTGGGTCTAAAAAATCTGCATTTCTAAAAAGTTTTCTAAGTGATGCTTATGATGCTGGTCTAGAGATCACCTTTAAGAACCACTGCTGGAATACAATGAGACTGATTAATGTCTGTCTATCTCCTGTGAAGGGACTTTGCCCTAAAATTGAAACAACTGTTGCCTGCTCATGGCTTAGTAGAGAATGGTAATCAACAAAGAACTAGCAACAATTTCCTTAAAGGTGACTATTTCACACTATTTCAGGATACCAATTCAAGAAAAAAGAACAAAAATAGGTGAGATTAATCAGACTTAGTTATCAAGCTATTAGAAGGGAACAGAGACAGATTTAAAAGACAGATAATACAGAAAATTTTCATTCTGTGGGTGTGTAGCTATTGACAGCTGAAGGTAGGAGTGTTTGTGAGGGTAGGAGAGAAGAGATGAGACATTATAAGGTGCTGAGATGTCAAAATGTTCTCAGTATTTTTAAGTACATGATTCATTAGGCAGTGAATTATAGAATTTACGTTGTGAGAGATCATCTAATACTATCTTTTTCCCACATACAAATTTGAGTTAATTTAAGATGTATGTGTTTGGATTCACATAAATATTTGTTCCCTGGTAACTCAGTGGTAAAGAACCCGTCTGTCAATGCAGGAAACACAGGAGATGCGAGTTCAGTCTCCTGCATCTCCCGAGACCCCTTGGTCGGGATGATCCCTGGAGAAGGAAATGGCAACCCACTCCAGTATTCTTGTCTAGGAAATTCCATGGACAAAGGAGCCTGGCAGGCTACAGACCATGGAATCACAAAGAGCAAGACACGACTGAGCGACTGAGCACGCGTGCACATTATTCCGTAAAGCTTTAATGTTAAAACTGCTCACTTGGCCTCATGTTCAATAGATTTGCAAAATCCTTTTTTGGTCAAAGATTTATTTTATAACTAGGAAAATAAGAAACAAATTACATTAAACACCTAATATCATGTAACAAACCACTAATAAGACAAAGAGAAATGCTAAATTCCCTTGATTCTTGGTGAATAAGGCAGATGTTAATGGAAATAAATAAGCAATAGAGGTTTATTTTTCTTGGATACTTTGTAACTTAAGTTGTTTTGTCTTTTCTTGAGAAAAAACAAGTGCAGGGAGAAATTTAATCTCAAAAGATCAAATTTGAACTGGGCAGTGGTGAACAAATATAATTCACCCCCTACCCTCTTAACAATCATTGGGCTTCCCTGGTGGCTCAGACGGTAAAGCGTCTGCCTGCAATGCGGGAGACCCGGGTTCAATCCCTGGATTGGGAAGATCCCCTGGAGAAGGAAATGGCAACCCACTCCAGTACTCTTGCCTGGAAAATTCCACGGACTGAGGAGCCTGGTAGGCTACTGTGATCATTAGTAAACACAATTGAAGAGGATTCTTATAAGAGAAAGTTCTGAAAATTCAGAACTAGGAAAACTTAAACCTAATATTTCTCACTTCTTTCCAACTTCTCCTGTGTCTGTTGCAACACCTGACTTTTCCTCTGCATCTGTGCCCATGGATTTCTGGACTGCTGGCACCATAGTCTCTCTGGTTATTGCTCCTGAGATGATGAGGCCCAGGCTGGGCATGTCTACAACTGAGCTCCCCCTGCCCTTTCCTATCTTGTCCCCAGTTGCTCTCTCTCTGCATTTCCTTCCTCCTGTCAAAGTTATCTTTGCTCTCTCAGTGAGAATCCCGCCAACTCCTGCTTCCCACTCAAATCTAGCCTATACTTAGTCTTCTCTATTCCTCTTTTATAATATCTTTTGCACCTGTCCCCTTGTCTCTCTCCTTCTATCCCTCACTTCCATTCCCAACTGCCCACTCTTACCCCCACTCAGGACATAGTGGTTAAGAGCATGGGCTTCAAGCCCAGACACCTAGATTTCACTGCCAACTCCCATGCCTCTGAGCTGGGTGACTTCTGATGTTGAAGCGTCTGAGCCTCAGTGTCATCATTTCACTTTAAAAGTGGGCCTAATAATATTTGCCCATAGGGTTGTTATGAGGATAAAATAACATATTCACAATGTGTAGCATGGTATCTGACATATAGTAAGCACCACCAAATAGAGTGACTATAAATGTGATAATTCAAGAGGATAACTTATTGTGTAACTTCAATTTTCTTTGGCTCTTTATATACAAGTACTTACTTTTGTATATAATCTTGTATTCCAAATTTTCTTTTATTTTCTTGCATAAAATCTTTATTGCTTTTTTGTGAAGGATACATCTTCCACCCTAGAGGAAAGGATCCTGTAGAGAGAGAAAAATAAGAACTCACTGTGTCGGGATAGTGGTGAAAATTTCTTCCTTTGTGCAAATTTCAGAAAATCAAAGAAGGCTCTACCCTGCTCCTCCTGACAGCATTCACATATTATGTCTAAGGTTTTAGGGTGCTTTACTATTTGCCATTTCTCTTGAGTTCTACTGTTATGGATCAAACTGTGTTGCTCCCAAATCCTTAGGTTGAAGTCCTAAACTCCAGTACCTCAGGATGTGATCTTATTTGGAAAAAGATTTGTTGCAGATATAGTTAGTTTTTGATGAGGTTATACTGGAGTAGCCCCTAATCCAATATGATTGGTGTACACACAAGGAGAACATCGTGTGTACATGAAGGCAGAAATCAGGATGATGCAACCTAAGTCAAGGAATGTCAGAGATAGCCAGCAGACCACCAGCTGCTAGGAGAGAGGCATCGAGTGGGTTCTCCTTTGCACTGTCAGGGGAAGCATGGGCCTGTGGACACCTTGATATCAGACTTATAGCCTATAGAATTATGAAATGATAAATTCCCACTGTTTAGTCCACTCAGTTTGTGATAGTTTGTTATGGCAGTTGGCAAACATATGCTTACAAAGATGTTAGGAGACAGAGCAGGTGGCAACTGCACAGCAGCTCAGGGTCTGAATAAGTTACTTCCCAGTAGCTGGGGAGAAACCAGGCAGACAGAGAGTTGCTGCCAAGTAAAAGTCTGGGGCCCCAGTCTGCGTTCTCAGGCTGCACCTCTGCTTTATTCGCTACCCAGCAAGGAGAAGAAACAGGAAGTTAGATCAGAAGATAAGGCCTGAGCTAGCCTCTGGAAAGCCCCAAAGCACAGGTAGCCATTTCCTCATTGCAGAAGGTCCATCTTCCTGTGAGTGAAGTCCTTTGGGACCGTTAAAGGGCAGAGGGCTTATGCTCCCAGTTCTGGTTTTCAGTTTGTAGAATTTTCCATCTAACAGTTTCCCAGTGCACTGAATCCTCATAGTCAACCAATATCATCTCTGCTTTAACTAACCCACCGGCCAGAACAAATTATAATTATACTCTTAAAGGCAAGAAGGATGATTTGATGCACAAGGCCACACCAAGAGGCATAGAATATGTGCCAGGCCAGCTATTTTCCACATCTGAGTTTTTCCCTTTAATTGTAAATTTAAGATTGTTCAATGAAAAACAGAATCAGCCAGAAGTCTCATATCAAGATAAGCAGGATTTTATTTTAACCAGAAAATAAATCCCTTTTAAAATTATTTTCTGAAAAGCACCAAGATCAACCCTCTTCGGAGCTAATTTTGGTAAGGAGCTCAGCAGCCCAGAGTGTCTCAGGAAAGAGACCATCTGTAGGTCATGTGGAGCACACTGGTGGAGTCCAGCAACACATCTGTGAATTCTGAAGAATTATGTTTCCTTGTTTTCTGTGGGGTTTTTTATTTTGAAAACCTTTGTTATAAAAAGGTGCTATCATCCCCCCTTCATAAGACCCATTCAGGCCTAGAAAAACATGAGTGGAACCTTAAAACACACTGAATTGAAATCTGATTGACCTTTCTGTGATAAGTTTACCAGATAAGAAGAAGACCACATGCTTGGGTGTGTGCTAAGTCACTTACTGTGTCCAACTCTTTGCAACACCATAGAGTGTAGCCTACTAGTCTCCTCAGTCTGTGGGATTCTCCAGGAAAGAATACTGGAGTGGGTTGCCATGCCCTCTTCCAGGGGATCTTCCCAACCCAGGGATCGAAACTGCATCTCCAGTAACTGCTGCGTTACATGGTTTCTTTTCTGCTGAGCCACCGGGAAAGGCCAGGAAGACCACATACCTATTTAAACTTGAATTTCAGTTAAACAATGAATAATTCTTTTTTTACTATAAATATCTTCCAAATATTGCCTGGGATATACCTATAGTAAATTCAAATTTAACTAGATGTCCTATATTTTTATTTGCTAAATCTGGCAACCCTACTCTGTCAAGGTCAGAGGTTTTTATATTCCAGTTTTTCTATTCCTTTGATCAAAAAAGAAGACGTTACTTGGTTCTGTTTTTCATCAGTGAAGAACTTTGAGTGAACCTAGAATAGTTTTTAAAAAAAATGTTCTCCTTCTAATCCTATCCTGCAAACAGTTTCATCAGTACCATTTTTCTAGATTTCATATATATGTGCTAATATATGATATCTGTTTTTCTCCTTGTAGTGAATTTCACTCTGACAGACTAGGTTCATCCACATCACTATAACTGACTCAATTTCATTCCTTTAGGACAGGAATAGAGTTGCAGACATACAGAATGAACTTGTGGCCTCAGTGTGGGTGGGAAGGAGAGTGGGGGATAAACTGAGAGAGTTGCGTAGACATGTATACACTACCATGTGTAAAATGGGCTTCCCCGGTAGCTCAGCTGGTAAAGAATCTGTCTGCAATGCAAGAGACCCTGGTTTAATTCCTGGGTTGGGAAGATCCGCTGAAGAAGGGATAGGTTACCCACTCCAGTATTCTTGGGCTTCCCTCACGTCTCAGTTGGTAAAGAATCCTCCTGCAATGTGGGAGACCTGGGTTCAATCCCTGGGTTGGGAAGATCCTCTGGAGAAGAGAACAGCTACCCACTCGACTATTCTGAACTGGAGAATTCCATGGACTGCACAGTACATGAGGTCACAAAGAGTCAGACAGGACTGAGAGAATTTCACTTTCACACGTGTCAAATAGATAGCTAACAGGAAGCTGATGTATAGCACTGGGAGCTCAGCTAGGTTCTCTGTGATGACCTAGAGGGGTGAGGTGGGTGAGGGGAGTGGGAGAAAGGCTCAAGTAGGAGGGGATATATGTATATGTATATATGTGTGTGTGTATGCTATATCATGCAGTTGTTCAACAGAAACTAACACAACATTGTAAAGAAGTTGCATTCAAGCAAAAAAAATGTTCTCTCTGATCATGCAGTTAAAGCATATGGGTACTGATTAAAATGCCAACTCATGAGTCTCACTGAAGTCATGTTTAATAACTGGATTCTCAAGTTCCTCAGGAGAGCCTTACACACTGTAAAGAAATGACCCCAAGGATGTGGACCTCAGTTAAAGCCTGATGTGAGTGTCCTTTCTCACTGCAGAATGCTTTATTCTGAGGCAGTGTTGATATTTGATAGCACTGGAGACTGTTAAATTTTTATCATGTTATTGGTTATTTAAAATAACACCATTTATTTCTAATGCCCTTTCTAGAAATTGTCAAAATACATGCTTGTATTTTGGCTTCTCAGGTGGCACTAAAGGTAAAGAACCTGCCTGCCAATGCAGGAGATGTAAGAGACACATGTTCGATCCCTGATTCAGGAAGATCCCCTGGAGGAGGGCACGCCCACCCACTCTAGTATTATTGCCTGGAGAACCCCATGGGCAGAGAAGCCTGATGGGCTATAGTCCATAGTGTCACAAAGTGTCAGACATGACTGAAGTGACTGAGCATGCACATATGTGCTGTGCTGTGCTTAGTGGCTCAGTCATGCCTGACTCTTTGCCACCCTATGGGCTGTAGCCCGCCAGGCTTCTCCATCCATGAGATTCTCCAGGCGAGAGTACTGAAGTGGGTTGCCATGCCCTCCTCCAGGGGATCTCCAGGAATTGAACCCAGGTCTCCCACATTGCAGGTGGATTCTTTACCAGCTGAGCTACCAGGGAAGCCCAGTATGCATGTGTATTTGTATTTAATTAAATTGGCTTAAAAAAAAAAAACAAGGCTATACTATTTATTCATCAAAATTATTTGCCCATACACATGTGCTCATCTCCAGGCCCAGGCCTAGGAACACACTATCATTTGCAATAGAACCAACTTATAAGAAGAGAGAAAAGGAGAAAACAGTCTGAGCAGTTTGATAACAGTAAGTTTGTTTTTACTCCACTTTTTGTGTAGGAGGGGTCAACTGATGCTGGTGGGTGGATTCTCCAGAAGTACCCTGAAATGGAATTTGTGCTGCACATGTCTATAAAGGGAAGGGGAATAAAACAGGACTGGAGAGAAAAACTACAATTCCAGACAAATAGAGTCACTACCAATGTTGTGTGATAAGTTGCTTGAGTCCTGTCTGACTTTTGTGTGACCCCATGGACTGTAGCCTGCCAGGCTCCTCTGTCCATGGGATGCTTGAGGCAAGAATACTGGAGCGAGCTGTCATATCTTTCTCCAACCAACCTTGCAAGGAAGAGTAAATTCTGTCTTTATGTATTTGTGGACTAACTGATAAATTTACAGTTAGAAAAATAATCAGTCTAGGTGCTTTTTCCTTGAGTAGGCTGGATAGGGTTATCCAAAAAAAATTGATTTACTATCTTTTAAGTCTACACAAGTTTTCAGTAGTATGGGCTTCCCTGATGACTCAGCTTGTAAAGAATCTGCCTGCAATCCAGGAGTTCAGTTTCATTCAGTCGCTCAATTGTCTCTGACTCTTTGCGACTCCATGGACTGCAACACACCAGGCCTCCCTGTCCATCACCAACTCCTGGAGTTTATTCAAACTCATGTCCATTGAGTCGGTGATGCAATCCAGCCATTTCATCCTCTGTCGTCCCCTTCTCCTCCCACCTTCAATGTTTCCCAGCATCAGGGTCTTTTCTTTGCATCAGGTGGCCAAAGTATAGGAGTTTCAGCTTCAGCATCAGTCCTTCCAATGAATATTCAGGACTTGATTTCCCTTAGGATTGACTGGTTGGATCTCCTTGTGGTCCAAGGGACTCCCAAGAGTCTTCTCCAATACCAGAGTTAAAAAGCATCAATTCTTCAGCACTCAGCTTTCTTTATAGTCCAATTCTCACATCCATACATGACTATTGGAAAAACCATAGCTTTGACTAGATGGACCTTTGTTGGTAAAGTAATGTTTTTGCTTTTTAATATGCTGTCTATGTTGGTCATAGCTTTTCTTCCAAGGAGCAAGCGTCTTTTAGTTTCATGGCTGCAGTTACCATATGCAGTGATTTGGGGGCCCTAGAAAAGAAAGTCTGTAACTGTTTCCATTGTTTCTCCATCTATTTTCCATGTAGTGATGGGACTGGATGACATGATCTTAGTATTCTTGATGTTGAATTTTCAGCCAGCTTTTTCATGCTCCTCTTTCATCTTCATCAAGAGGCTCTTTAGTTCCTCTTCACTTTCTGCCATAAGGGTAGTGTCATATGCGTATATGAGGTTATTGATATTTCTCCCAGCAATTTTGATTCCAACTTGTGCTTTATCCACCCTGGCATTTCGCATGATGTACTCTGCATATAGGTTAAATGAGCAGGGTGACAATATATAGCCTTGCCGTACTCCTTTCCCAATTTGGAAACAGTCTGTTGTTCCACGTCTGGCTCTAACTGTTGCTTCTTGACCTGCATACAGATTTCTCAGGAGACAGGTAAGGTGGTCAGTTGTTCCCATCTCTTTAAGAATTTTTCACAGTTCGTTGTGATCCATATAGTCAAAGGCTTTGGCGTAATCAATAAAACAGAAGCAGATGTTTTTCTGGAACTCTTTTTCTTTTCCTATGATCCAACAATGTTGGCAATTTGATCTCTGGTTCCTCTGCCTTTTCTAAATGCAGCCTGAACATCTGGAAGTTCATGGTTCATGTACTGTTGAAGCCTGGCTTAGAGAATTTTGACCATTACTTTGCTATCATGTGAAATGAGTGCAATTGTGTGGTAGTTTGAACATTCTTTGGCATTTTCCTTCTTTGAGGTGGAATGAAAACTGACCTTTCCCAGTCCTGTGGCTCCTGCTGAGTTTTCCAAATTTGCTGGCATGTTGAGTGCAGCACTTTAACAGCATCATCTATCAGAATTTGAATTAGCTCAACTGGAATTTCATCACTTCCACTAGCTTTGTTTGTACTGATGCTTCCTAAGGCCCACTTGACTTTACAATCCAGGTTGTCTGGCGCTAGGTGAGTGATCACACCATTGTGGTTATCTGGGTCATGAAGATGTTTTTTGGATACAAATAGCTGAGAAAAGAAGAGAAACTAAAGGCAAAGGAGAAAAGGAAAGATATACCTATTTGAATGCATAGTTCCAAAGAATAGCAAGGAGAGATAAGAAAGCCTTCCTCAGTGATATTTGTTATATGTATTACAAATATCTGTACCTGGCACATATATAGTTTTACTAAGTTATTTAGTGACTTTTAATTCTTATTCCTGGGCTTCCCTGGTGGCTCAGTGGTAAAGAATCCACTTGTCAATGCAGGAAACATGAGTTATCCCTGATCCAGGAAGATCTCCTGGTGAAAGGAATGGCAACCCCCAGCATTCTTGCCCTGGAAATCCCATGGACAGAAGAGCCTGGTCAGCTACAATCCATGGGATTGGAAAGAGTTGGACACAATTTAGCAACTGAACAACAACAATTCTTACTCCTAGGCTTTATTATGGATTCTATTTTCTCCAATGGCTTCATAAAGAATCAAAGGAGACTTGTGAGAAATGGAGATACCTGAGAGACTGAACTAATGTTTTCTTAGCTCAGGTTAGAAAAAAACTTTTATAGGAAAACAGTAAACGATGTCCCTAAGATGAGTGAATCTTTCCTCTTGCCATTTTGTATTAGACCTGGAGAATGGTAAATCGCTTCCTGCTAAAGAAGGTGACTATTTGAGGCTACCCTGGAATATGATTAAGTGATGAAAAGTTAAGGATAAGTCATTTTGATAACTGGTAATAAAAACACACACAGAAATTAAAAGATACTTACTCCTTGGAAGAAGAGCAATGATAAACCTACAGAGTGTATTAAAAAGCAAAGACATTACTTTGCCTAAAAAGGTTCATATAGTCAAAGCTATGGTTTTTCCAGTAGTCATGTATGGATGTTAGAACTGAATAATAAAAAAGTCTGACCACGAAAGAATTGATGCTTTCAAATTGTAGTGCTGGAGAAGACTCTTGAGAGTCCCTTGGACTGCAAGGAGATCAAACCAGTCACTTCTAAAGGAGATCAACCCAGAATAGTCATTGGAAGGACTGATGCTGAAGCTCTGATACTTTGGCCATCTGATGCAAAGAGCCAACTCATTTGAAAAGACCCTGATGCTGAGAAAGATTGAAGGCAGGAGAAGAAGGGGACAAAAGAGGATGAGATGGTTGGATGGCATCACTGATTCAATGGAAATGTTTGAGAAAACTCCAGGAAATGGTGGAGGACAGGAAAGCCTGGTGTGGTGCAGTCCAAGGGGTCACAAAGAGTCAGATGTGACTGAGCAGCTGAATAACAACAAAACTCATTAAGCATAAATGGGAACTTAATCCAGTGATTCAGGAGTATCTCATGGAACACAGGAGCTAATAGATCAATGGAGTTGGAAAAGATGCAGCTACTGCTAGATATGTCACCTGAAGCAGAGAACAATAGAGAAGTATTATTTCACTCCCGCAACCCTCTGACTGTGCCACAGTTTCCGAATGGCCAAACTTAATTGGAAGGCAAGAGAGCCTTGATAATAGGGAATACAATAGTCCCTGTGGGAGCAAAGAGAGTGCAGGGAATGGATTGAAGATAAGTTGCAAATGACATATATTGTTACAAAAGATAAGCTATGAGTTTATTGTAGGAAAAATATGTGATAATGGGCCAGGAAACCCCACTTGAGAATACTGTTTAAGTGACAGTCTCCCTAAGGAAAATTAAATTAAAGGTCACAGTATTTTAAAGACAGTGAGAGAGTGTTTTGTCTACACTCTCTGACATAAATCTCAGCAATATCTTTTTCAATCTGTCTCAGAGAGTAAAGGAAATAAAAACAGAAGTTTAAAAATGGGACTCAATTAAACTCAAAGCTTTTGCATGGCAAAGGAAATCATAAACAATATGAAAAAACTCACAGAATAGGAGAAAATATTTGGAAATCATATGACCAACAAGGGATTAGTCTCCAAAATTTACCAACAGCTCATGCAGCTTAATATTATCAAAACAAACAAGCCAATCAGAAAATGGGCTGAAAACCTAAATAGACATTTCTCCAAAAAAAGACACAGATGGCCAAGAGACGCATAAAAAGATGTTCAACATCACTAATTATTAGAGAAATGTAAATCAAAAACTACAATGAGATGTCACCTCACACCAGTCAGAATGGCTGTCATCAAAGAATCCACAATCAACAAATGCTGGAGAGGGCTTGGAGAGAAGGGACCCCTCCCACACTATAGGTGAGAATGTAAATTGGTGCAGCCACTATGGAAAACAATATGGAAGTTCCTTAAGAAACTAAAAATAGAGCTATTATATGATCCTGCAAGCCTACTCTTGGGCATATACCCAGAGAAAAACATGGCCCCAAAGGATACATGCACCCTAATGTTCATTACAACAATGCTGTTCACAAGAGCCAAGACATAGAAGCGACTGAAATGTCCATTGACAGAGGAAAGGATAAAGAATATATGGTATGTATACAGGATGGAATGTTATTCAGCTATTAAAAAGAATGTAATAATGCCATTAGCAGCAACATGGGTGGACCTAGAGATTGTCATACTAAGTGAAGTAAGTCAGACAGAGGAAGAGAAATATTGTAAGATATCGCTTAAATGAAGAATTTATAAATATGATACAAATGAACTTATTTACAAGAGAGAAACAGACTCACAGTTTTAGAGAAGGAACTTATGGTTACCAGGAGGGAACCGTTGGGGGGAGGGACAGTTATGGAGTTTGGGATCGACGTGTACAAACTGCTATATTTAAAATGAGTAATCAACACTGGGCTTCCCTCATAGCTCAGCTGGTAAAGAATCCTCCTGTGACGCAGGAGACCCTGATTCGATTCCTGGGTTGGGAAGATCCACTGGAGAAGGGAGAGGCTACCAGCTCCAGTATTCTTAGGTTTCCCTTGTGGCTCAGTGGGTAAAGATTCTGCCTGCAATATGGGAGACCTGGTGAAGGACAGGGAAACCTGGCATGCTGCAGTCCTTGGGGTTGCAGAGTCAGACATGACTGAGCAACTGAACAAAAACCTTGGGACAAATAGTAACATTATGAATGTAAAAGAAAAGTTGTTGAAGAAAATAAAAGCGCTACTTTATTGAACACAAGAATTAAAAAACAAAACCAAAACAGCCTGATTGCTGATATGAAGAAAGGTTTTAGTGGTCTAGATAGAAGATTAAATCAACCTTAACATCCCTTCATCTAAAGCTGAATTGAAAGCATGGCCCTGACCCTCTTCTGGTCTATATAGGCTGAGAGAGGTGAGGAAGCTGCAAAAGAAAAGTCTGAAGCTAGCAGCGGTTGGTTCATGAGGTTGAAAGAAAGAAGCCATCTCCATAACACAAAAGTTCAGGTGAAGCAGCAAGTGTGGATGTAGAAGCTGCAGCAAGTTGTCCATAAAGTCCAGCTAAGATGATTAATGAAGATGGATACACTAATCAACAGATAGTCATGTAGATGAAACTGCCTTATTTTGGAAGAAGATGTCATCTAGGGCTTTCACAGCTAGAGAGAAGTCAATGCCTTCCTTCAAAGCTTCAGAGGACTGGGTTAGGGGCTAATGCTGTTGGTGACTCTAACTTGAAGCCTATGTTCAATTACCATCCTGAAAATCTTAAGGCCCTTAAGAATTATGCTACAACTACTCTGTCTATGCTGTATAAATGGAACAACAAATCACATTTGTTTACAACATGGTTTACTGGATATTTTAAGCCCACAGTTAAGACCAACAGCTCTGACATATTACTTTCAAAATTTACTTCTCATTGATAATGCACCTGGTCACCTAAGAGCTCTAATGAAGATGGACAATGAGATTAATGTTGTGTTTCTGCCTCTAATATGACATCCATTCTAAAGCTCATAGATCAAGAAGTAATTCTGACTCTCAAGTCTTATTATTTAAGAAATACATTTTGTAAGGCTAGAGCTGCCATAAATAGTGATTCTTCTGTTGGATCTGGATAAATTGAAAACTTTCTGGAATAGATTCACCATTCTAGATGCCATTTAAAAATATTTATGATTCATGGGGAGAGGTCAAAATATCGACAATAACAGAAGTTTGGAAGATATTGATTCCAGCCCTCATGGCTGACTTTGAAGGGTTCAAGATTTCAGTAAAAGAAGTAACTGCAGATGTTGCAGAAATAGCAAGAGAACTAGAATTAGAAGCGGGATCTCAAGACATGACTTAATTGCTGCAATCTCAGGATAAAATTTTAACAGATAAGAAATTGCTTTTCACAGATGAGCCAAGAAAGTGGTTTCTTCAGATGTAAATTGCTCCTCGTGAAGATACTGTTGAAATGACAATAAAGGCCTTAGAATATTGCATAAAATTAGTTGATAAAGTAGATAAAGTGAACTTAGATAAAATAAAGCAAGGTTTGAGAGGACTGACTCTGAGTTTGAAGGAAGTTCTGTTGTAGATAGAATATTTTCAAACAGCTTTGCATAGTATAGAGAAATTGCTAGTGAAAGGAAGAGTCAATTGAGGACGAAAACTCATTGTCATCTTATTTTAAGAAAGTGCTGTTGACTGACTCCGAGTCTGAAGGAAGTTCTGTTGTAGATAGAATATTTTCAAACAGCTTTGCATAGTATAGAGAAATTGCTAGTGAAAGGAAGAGTCAATTGAGGACGAAAACTCATTGTCATCTTATTTTAAGAAAGTGTCGCAGCCACGCCAACGTTTAGCAATTATCACTCTGATCAGTCAACAGCCATCAACTTCCATTCAAGACCCTCCACCAGTGAAAGGATTATGACTCACTGAGGGAACAGATGGTGCTTAGCATTTTTAATCAATGAAGTATTTTTTAAGTCAAAATATGCACGTATTTAAAGACATGATGCATTATACACTCAAAATATTTGTACAATTTAATTTTATGAACACATACTGAATATTCTTTATATACTGATGGTATAAAAATGCACAAGATAGAGTTGCTATCTGATCTCAAGTTATCTTTTAGTCCAGTGCATGCTTCCATGCTCAGTTATGTCTAACTTTTTGAGACCCCATGGACTGTAGCCCACCAGACCCCTCTATCCATGGAGTTTTCCAGGCAAGAATACTGGAGTGGGTGTTATTTCCTCCTCCAGGTTTAGTCCAGTAAGGGATATATATAAATAAACAAGCAAAAACTTGTAGGTTGTTTGGTGTTTCCTCAAGTTATAAACTTCTACCAAGTTCCCTGGAGGCTCAGTGGTAAAGAATCTGCCTGAAATGCAGAAGTCCTGAGTTTGATCCCTGGGTTGGGAAGATCCCCTGGAGAAGGGAACATCAACCCACTCCAGTGCTCTTGCTTGAGGAATTCTGTGGACAGAGGAGCCTTGCAGGCTAGAGTTCGTGGGGTTGCAAAGAGTCGGACATGACTGAGCAACTAACACTCACTCAAGTACCCTACAAATGTTAGTTTTTATTTAGCACTTCACAGTTTGCAAAAGTCTCCTGTGTTCCCAAGGTGCAACCATACTATAAGTGAGGAAGGCAACATCCAAGAAAAGGAGAGGGACCTCTGATGGTCACTGGGGTGGTAAGAGATTATGGAGGAAGAGATTACTACCTACTAAAAGTTTATCACATCTACATAAATATTGGGCTTTTATTCTGCCGTACCGTCACCCAAGTTAGAAAGTGATAAATGGGAGATGTTAGAGTGCATTATTAATTGGAATCCACAGGAAAATACAGTGACTTGATTGGAAGAAACCAGATATGTCACAGCTGGGGCTAGAATGGTGAGTAGGAGTGGGGCTGACCAAAGTGGAAATAATGGTTTAAACAAAGGTTCTAGAATGGGCTTCTCAGTCTAGGCTCATTACCCTCTTACTACATTGTCCTTTTCCCCCACCTGCTGTGTTCCTGACCTCCCAAACTACTTGCTAGTTCCCAAACACACCTTCTTTAAAGCTGTGCAGTATCTTCAACTATACACCTCTAGCCATCTTCCTCTTGGTCCTTTGTTTTGCTGAAAAGTGCCTATTTATCTTTCATCAGCTGAATCATTTCTTTCTTCTGTGAATCTTCCCCTAACCAACACCCCACCCCAACCCCACACACACTCCCTTCCGCCTCCCTCCCTTCCCCCTTGACAAACAGCAGACAGAGAGATGCTAATATCACATCACCAAGGGTAGAGAGAGAAGCTAGGTAGATCTGCAAAGGTCTTTCTGTAGGAGAGCATGCTAAGGGTCTGCATAATGCTAAAACAGGTCAGCTTCAGAGGGAGCAGAGAGACAGGAGTGAGAGATATCTGTAGTTGTAATGTTTAAAGGGCAGGGAGTAAATGAGGTGAGAGAAATGGGGAAGTAAGTCTAACAGGACTCAGATTTTGATCCTAGCTGACTTAGAGCCGATAGTGACAAACTTGTGCTACAAAAGTTCAGATAATAATAAAGCTTTGGGGGCCAAAAGGTCTCTGTCACAGCTATACTCAACTCAGCTACTGTGGCACAAAAGCAGACACGAACAATATATGGATGAATTCATTCGGCTGTATTGCCATAAAATTTTGGCACAGGCTGAGTTTGGCCTGTGGACTGTGGTCTGCAAACCCAACTGAGAGGACAGTGCTTCCTTTATTAGAAATAGAGGCTCCAGGAGCTGAAGCCTGTTTGCAGATGAGGGAAAACTGGCAGAGGTGGGGCTTAGTTGAATTTGGGTGTGTGAATCTGAGATGCTCGCATGAATCCCATGTGAAAATGTCCAGCAAGCAGTTTGGAATACATAGTTGCAAAAATCAGGAAGGAAATACAGAATTGGGAGTTATTACAGGGAAGACATAGTTTTTCTTTAAATTAATAACTTTCTAGAGGCATGTAATCAATATAAAACATTGAAAAGATGTGACGTTATGCTTGCTACTGTTCCCAGAAAGCAAAGGTCTAGCTAACTTCCGTGTCTAGGTCATTTAAAGAAGGTCTGAGGCTTTAAACTTAGCAAATAAAGAATTGGGAGCCCCCTCAATGTCACTGATTGGCCAGTGACCTTAAATAAGTGACCCTGAAATATTGTCTCCTATGGCAACTTGAAAATAAACCAAAAGAATCAAACCTGCCCTCTCTCCTGTGTCCTCTGTCCTTAGCAGTACACTGAGCTGAAGTCATGGGAGTGACCTGAGGTTTCCCATTCTCCCTTATGAGCCTCCTTCCATTTATCTATTGTTGTTCAGTCGCTAAGTTGTGTCCAACTCTTTGGACTGCAGCACACCAGGCTTCTCTGTCTTTCACCATCTCCTGGAGTTTGCTCAGACTCATATGCCTTAGTTGGTGATGCCATCCAACCACCTCATCCTTTTTCACCCCCTTCTCCCCCTGCCCTCAATCTTTCCCAGCGTCAAGGTCTTTTCCAGTGAGTTGGCTCTTGGCATTAAGCAGCCAAAATATTGGTGCTTCAGCTTCAGCATCATTCATATTTTTAATGTTTTAGATAGTGATCTTTTTTCTTAATCACTGGTCCTCCTTTAATTATTGGCCTTACTTTAGGCCCTCCTCAGTTTTTTCTTGAATTGCTACCATAATCATTTTACTTTTCTTCTGATAGTTGACCTTCCCTTATACCACCAATAATATACAAATGATCTCTACACTAACCTTCACTCCTGTGCTCTATGTTTACCACTGATTTCAGAGATGAAGTTGAAAAGTTGTGCTACCCTTCCCTGCAAGACTCTATTGGTCCAAAGAAGCTGGTTCCAAGAGGGCCAAGGCTTTCATGAGTGAGCACAACTAGGCGCCTCCTGGTAACTTTTGTTTCCTTGAACCAAGAACACCTGTTAGACAAGAAGAGGCATGAGGGGTAATTGATCCTAATGACTGGGAGACAGATGGTAGGATTGTTCTTACACAGTGAGGGCAGGAAAGAATATTTGGCTCCCACATGATTCACTAGAGTGTCTCTTGCTTCTCTCCTAATTTTGATAGTAAATAGACAAATGCAGAGGGAGAAGGCAATGGCAGCCTACTCCAGTACTCTTGCCTGGAAAATCCCATGGGCGGAGGAGCCTGGTAGGCTGCAGTCCATGGGGTCGCTAAGAGTGGGACCCGACTGAGCAACTTCACTTTCACTTTTCACTTTCATGCATTGGAGAAGGAAATGGCAACCCACTCTAGAGTTCTTGCCTGGAGAATCCCAGGGACGGGGGAGCCTGACGGGCTGCTGTCTATAGGGTCGCACAGAGTCGGACACGACTGAAGTGACTTAGCAGCAGACAAATGCAGAAGCCAGTTCTCTACTGTGTGATTATGACGCTAGGGAAATTCAGAAGCCATGTTTTTATGAAACATGGGATGAGAGTCCGAGTCATCACATCAGGCGAGCCCCGGAGACTAGCCACAGGGCTAGCTGAGGGTGAGAGTAATCTAGAATCAGTAGTTGAGCTAAGAAATGATAGTATTCATTGCAGCCCTGAGACTCCCTGTGATGATGTAGGCTTCAGGTCACTCTGTTAACTTTCCTCAGGTTGAGTTTTCGCTGGGGCGAAAAACACCCAGAATCCTGGTGAACTCTTCTCAGATGGGAGGAAGCAGGTGGATCTGCGTGAGGCAAAGGGTGAACTCTAGTGGATTCTGAGGTACACAGTCCAGACCCATCTCTGCACCAAGGCATTCATGTCCCCACCTGCCAGGAAATGACTGCTTCCAGCTGAGGCCCTCCTCAGCATAAAAGGACCTATCCCCCTTGCTTTAATTTGGGACATATCTAGAGAACCAAACCAGCTCCAAGGCTCTGAGAGGAGTGGTTGAGGCCTCTACTGTAGATGCGTCATAGTTCAATTTCTCCCTGTTCCCAGCCCTGGCTCCTTCTCTCTCTTACAGGTGTTGCTCCAGGAGACACTTCACAATTGCAAATTACCATTTCTGGAGAAGGGAAAGGCTATCCACTCCAGTATTCTGTCCTGGAGAATTCCATGGTCACAGTCTATGGGGTTGCAAAGAGTCGGACACGACTGAGCAACTCTCACTTTCGTCTCTGTATCTGTGTCCCCTATGACAACCACCACTAACATTTTCCATGTTGATGTCTAGGGAGTTACCATTTCAAGTAAGCACATTTTTTATTAATGAAAATCTTGCTCTTGATGGTTTTGAAGTTTGGAACCTATAACGCTTATTATCTCTTGTGCCCTCTCTGCTCACAGGCCTCGCTCGTTCATGCACTGACTCATGGCTGTTCCTCAGGCATATCATTTAAGATCCGTGGTCTCATTTTAAACCAGCCAGGAAATTGGGCCCAAACTCCAGACTGGAGACCTTTGAAAATCATGTTAAACCGTATTAATTCAATTTCTGTGACTTTGGTTGTATTTCATGCTCTATTTTAAGCTGTCACTTTTTAATCTTCCTGATTTTCATTGTTTATTGAAAGATGAATGATGCACTAGAACCTTGATTATATCAGCTGAACCAAATATGTGAAATGAAAGTCATGCAATGTTGAAAAGGATGCCAACCAAAGAAAATTTCCCAGGATACAAAACAAGTGAAATAATGAAGCCTGAGTTTTGCCTCATGGTCACTCTGCTGCATTAGTCAGTGATGAAGATAAATGTGGTCTGAAACTGTGTCCATGATATGTATTCAATCAACACACCCTACTATAGAGAAAGCACATTTATAAAGGGTACACCGCAGAATTACATGGCAGCAGAATTTCCCCAATACTAGCTATGTGTTTAGTCACTTAGTCACATCCAACATAAGATAGCTTAAAAATTCACTCAAGCCTCTAGCATCTACAGCTAAGGTTCAAGGAAATTGATTTGTACTACATGCTTTCAGTCTATTAATTTTACATCATATTTCAACCTTAAAAGTTTCTGTGTTTCTTCGGTAAGATTTTTGTTTAGAATTAAAAATCGAGAAGTTTGGAGCTGTCTTACAATGTACTTACTGAGCACCTGGCTAGCCTTGCCTTCTGGATTGTAACCTCTCTGTGGTCAGGAACCGTGGCTTATTCTTTTTAAAATTCTGAAGTCTCTTGCACAGGAATTTGTGAGCAGTACTTACCAATAAGTAACATTGAATTCAATTAGGACTGGGAGAGCATTCAAAACTCAATTAGCTGAAACTTCTCCCTTTTGAGATGAAGAAATTGAAGCTTTGAGCAGTAGGAAATAAATTATTTATGGAAGGGCTGAGGCAAACCACACAATATGTGCTAATTAAAATGAGAAAATGTAAGAACTCAAATATAATTTATTTCCTGTTTTTGTGCAATTACTTACATCTGATTAGAAAATGAATTGCCCATAATTAATCAAGAAACCTTGCTTGTTAAAACACACTTCATCTTGCAGGATAGCCTCTTGTAGTTGTACATCTTGTCTGAAAAACTTCCACTTTCTCAATCATTTTTCTATTTCCAGTAGAAAGTATAATATCTTAGATTCATTTGTATTTAATGGAAAATTTGATGATTTCATCCTTCTTTAATCTGCAGACTTATTACCTCCTAAATCTTACATGTCAATGAAATGGATTACTAATCTGGATTTTTGAATGTTTTGGCAATTAATGGTTTTAGATATTAAATGAAAACATTTTAAAATATATTATAATGTAAGTTTCCATAGCAGTTTCTTAGGTGTTATGGTGATAAAATTTGTTTATTCTCTTTCTTGGTTACTGCTAATTTTCCCTTCCATTGGGCATTTGCTTTGTCAAATATTAAATAAAATTCTAGAACAAATTAATTGTAAGGTTAGAGATAGCCTGGCTTCTTGGCATGAGACCTCTGTGTTTGCACAATCCCAAGCTTAGAAAACTATGTGTTTGTTTCAATGTTCTGTTGTCATTTTCTTTTAAATTCATAAGAATGCTTTACCAACATCCTGCATTTTAATTTTGCATGGGATCCCACAAATTAAGGAGCCATTCCTTGAAAACCATCAAATTTTTATTTTTCCTTCACAATTCTAATAAACATTAAAAGTATTTCTATCATAAAACTTCAGGTAAAGAATGCTTGAGAATCGGGATATTAATTGAGACTTGATCCCTGTGAAACCCTCTGGTACTGAGTTTGTTGGGAAGTTTTTAATTACTGATTCAACCTCCTTATTTATTATTGATTCAGGCTTTCTTTTGTTATTATATACATTCATTTGTTTTAATTTTTAGATATCACATATAAGTGATAGCATGTAGTATTTGTCTTTCACTGTCTCACTTATTTCACTATGCATAATACCTTCTCAGAGAAGGCAATGGCACCCCACTCCAGTACTGTTGCCTGGAAAATCCCATGGACGGAGGAGCCTGGTAGGCTGCAGTCCATGGGGTCGCGAAGAGTCGAACACGACTGAGCGACTTCACTTTCACTCTTCACTTTCATGCATTGGAGAAGGAAATGGCAACTCACTCCAGCGTTCTTGCCTAGAGAATCCCAGGGACGGGGGAGACTGATGGGCTGCCGTCTATAGGGTCGCACAGAGTCTGACGCGACTGAAGCGACTTAGCAGCAGCAGCAGCAGCAGCAGCAGCAGCAGCAGCAATACCTTCTAGGTCCATGTGCACTGTTGTAAATGGCAGAATCTCATTCTTTTTTATGGCTGAGTAGTATTTCATTTTCTTATCCATTCATCTGTTTATAAACACGTAGGTTGCTTCCATATCTTCACTATTGTAAATAATGCTGCCCTGAATATTGGGACATTGGGGTGCACATACCTTTTCAAATTAGTGTTTTCATTTTCTCTGGATATATGCCCACAAGTGGAATAATTGGTAAATTATATTGTAGCTCTATATTTAGCTTTTTGTTGAACATCTGTACTGTTTTCCACAGTGCCTGCACCAATTTATATTCCCATCAGCAGTGTGAAACTGTTCCTTTTTCTCCACATCCTCACCAACATATGTTATTTGTATACTTTTTGATGATAGCCATTTTGACAATGTGAAGTGATATCTCTCATAGTTTTGACTTGCATTTCTCTGATGGTTAGCAATATTGAGCATCTTTTCATCTGCCTCTTGGCCATTTGCATTTTCTCTTTGGCAAAATGTCTATTCATGTCTTCTGCCCATTTTTTAATTGTGCTGTTCGCCTTTTGATATTGAGTTTTATGAGTTTACAATATTTTGGATGTTAACCTTTTACTGGTCATATCATTTGCAGATATTTCCCCCCATTCTGTAGATTGCCTTTTCACTTTGTTGATGGTTTCTTTTGCTATGCAAAAGCTTTTATGTTTAAATAGGTCCCATTTGTTTCTTTTTGCTTTTGTTTCTTTCACCTTAGGAGAGAGATAAAAAAATTGTTACACTTTATGTCAGAGAGTGTTTTGCCTATATTCTCTTCTAGGAGTTTTATGGTTTCTAGTTTTATACCTAGGTCTTTAAACCATTTTGAGTTTATTTTTTTTTACACGATGTGAGAAAATATTCTAACTTCATTCTTTCATGTGTAGCTGTCTAGTCTTCCCAGAACCACTTACTGAAGTGTCTTTTTTCCATTGTATATCCTTTTCTCCCTTCTCTTAATTCAAGCTTTTTATTTCTTCTTCAGTATATCAAGGTAGGCGTGTGCATCTAGGAATTCATCCATTTCTTCTAGCTTGTCTGATTTGCTTCTGTATCATTGTTCATAATAGTTCCTTAGGATTTTTTAAAAATTTCTGTGGCATCAGTTATAATGTTTTCTCTCTCATTTAGGATTTTCTTTATTTCAGTCTTTATTTTTTCTTGATTAGTCCTGCTGATTTTGTTAATATCACTTATCTTTAAAAAAGACCAATTCTTAGTTTCATTGATATTTTTCTCTTGTTTTTTGTTCTCTTTTTCATTTATTGATACACTAATCTTTATTACTTCCTTTCTTCTCACTTTGGGCAGTTTCTTGGAAGGGAGGTATACACAAAAATTTTATCTGGGGGTGATTTATATAGTGGGGAATTAGTGGCATGCGGAATTATATATGTTCTTTGAAAGGTGAGACTCTGTAATTCGTGAAAATCTTACAGGCAATTTGTGCTGTTGGTTCTTTCTAAGAAGAAATATCGGTGATATCTTTTCTGAGAAAGCCCTCCATTCCCACCCCTGCCTGATGATATTTTCTGTCTCTTGGTGTTTGGGCAGAAGTAAAAGGATCCACAATGACACAGAAAATCAATACACTTTTTAAGTGACTCTTGTGAAAATATTAAAATATCATTCCAAACCAGACAGTTTACTTATACATTATCCATGTCAATATGAGCATTTAAACGGAAACTTTTCTGAGAATCAAGATGGGTACTTCATTATTTATACCTCATGAAACAAGAAAGCTTAATTCAGTACCAGTGGTTTTTAACATGGCCAACGGATGTATTTCAAATTTGGAAACAATCTAAAAAATGCTGTAATGCTCATGCTTCAGTGATGAACACGTGTATACCTGTGGCAGATTCATGCTGATGTATGGCAAAACCAGCATAATATTGTAAAGTAATTAACCTCCAATTAAAATAAATAAATTTATATTTTAAAAAAAAAGAAGAAGAAGAGAAAGGCAGAAGCATGTAAGTCTCCCTTGAGGAACTTTCAAATGAGCAGATTCTCACCCACCTTCTATCAGAAATTGTGACCACTGTGTCTAGAAGAGTGCAAATCTACATGCAGCAAGCACAGCAGATGAATTTAATGCAAATGGTTCATGCTCTGAGACACACCAGAGGAAGCTCTACCTGATATAAATAATACAAAGAGCATTTATTTTGCTTTTCCATTCAATTTTTCAGGTCAGTTAGCATGCTTCCATCCTCTTTAGAACTACTGAATCGGAACATTCATGAGAATGACCCCAGAAGAGATCATTTTAAATGCTCCCCAGCAGGTTATAATAATCCATTAGTTTCCTACTGAATTTGAAATCCAGTGTTCCAGAGCAGTGTTTCTCAAAGTTAGCTCAAGAATCACTTGTATCAGCACCATCTGGGAGCTAGATAAAATATAGATTTATGGGCTACTTCTCAGGTTCACTGAACTCAAAATCTCTGGGATGAGGCCTATAAAAAGCAGGTTTTAGCTATTCTTGAGAGTCCCTTGGACTGCAAGGAGATCCAACCAGTCCATTCTAAAGGAGATCAGTCCTGGGTGTTCACTGAAAGGACTGATGCTAAAGCTGAAACTCCAGTACTTGGGCCACCTCATGTGAAGAGCTGACTCATTGAAAAAGACTCTGATGCTGGGAGGGATTGTGGGCGGGAGGAGAAGGGGATGACAGAGGATGAGATGGCTGGATGGCATCACCGACTCAATGGACATGAGTTTGAGTGAACTCCGGGAAATGGTGATGGGCAGGGAGGTCTGGTGTGCTGTGATTCATGGGGTCACAAAGAGTCGGACACAACTGAGCGACTGAACTGAACTGATCCTTGATGTGTGAGAATATACTGGAAAACTAAGTTTGCTCCTGGTAAAGCAACAAAAGATCAAAGCTAAAGTAGACACAAGTATAGGACTGGCTTCCTACTGGGTATGTCAAAGATTCTGTTCAGATAGAGTATGAAGACCAGCAGCATGCCAGGTTCACATTAGACAAGTATAATACAGAGGCTTACTCAAGAGTCTGGAAAGGGCAGGAGTAAAGGGCAAATGATGAGAATTAGTGAGAGGAGTCACAAGAGAACTCAGGGGTCTCTCTGGGGAGCTCTAAGGGCTGTGTTCTGAGCAGAAGGATGAATTCAAGAACTGAGGGCTCACCCTTAGAGTCAGAGGTTAGTCACAAAAGAATGAGATAAATTTTGTGAAGTGTCTTCCTTGGCATTGTCTTAATCAGAGCTCTTTGGTTTAGAAAGTAGAGACAATGATCCAGGTTAATTTGAACAAAGGGGAGGTTACTGTTGAGGATAATTATGGAGTGAAAAGTAGATGAAATCTACAAAGATTCAAGGGATCAAGGTAAGAGATGGATGGCATTTCTAGATTAAAGGAGGCTGAAAGTGCTTTGCCATTAACTACACTCAGTTGCTCTTGACCTGTCTGGAGTATTCTGTCTTTTCTGCTTAAAATGAGTATTTTTTCCTTTTATTTCCATTTGGATTTTCAAACTGGGAATCTACCTGACCAAGCAAGTTGTTCATGTGTTTGTTTCTCCAAGTTGGTTGTCCTGTGGATCAATGTGATATTATTAGTTTAATGAATTTGGTGAGAAATGGTGAGGACATGGAATAGGGGCACAGCCACATGATTCAAAGTCTCTTCTTGGGACTTGATGGAGGCACAGATTTCTTTGATTCACAGAGCAAGAGACAGGTAGAGTAAAGATGTTTGGGCCTTTGCCTTTTAGTTGAACCACATTCACATGCATTAATTTTTGCCTGGGAATGTGATAACTTTGCTTGACCTCTCACTTTGGGACACATGAAAGATATGGAGAAAGTGACCTGGCTAGAAATTCCGAGAGAAAGCTGGAACCCCTTGATATCTGAACAGGAGACTTTGAGACCCAGGAAGACGGTCAGAGCTGTTTTGCCCTATGTGTCCACAAATTTGTATACCTTAGGATTAGGTCTGCACAAACAATTTGATAGGTTCTTTTATTTAGTTAGTTATTTAATTGTTATTTATTTATTCTGTGGAATTCAGGTAAGTATCTGTAATTTCAGACTATGCTTAAGTTCCCTTCTGACAATTGCAACATTCTAATGGCTTTGGTTTCTCAAATCCTGCTAACATTAAAATGAATTTTTAATGATACATTTCAGTAGACATATCTAATCTTCTCTTCATAGCTTTTGTGGCTGGTTGGAAAAATCTATGTGATGCCAGCCATTCCCATGTGTCAGTATGACAGATGCTTTTTTCTGCACACATTCTAAGTGAATCCTTTTGAGACACAGTGAAGATCAGCTTTATTTAGACTGTGAAAATGTGAAATGTTGTAGCCACTGGTCTTCTCTCTTTATGAGAAATAATTTTACACTTCTTCCATCATGAGAAATTCTAATACTATATTGTTTGTATCTCTTAGAAAATCAGTGGCTGGCTTTCTGAGGCCAGATTAGAAGAATGATGATTATAAAGTTATCCCAAATATGTTCAACAATGAAGAAAGGAAAATTGTATCTGAAAGGGTAAAGGTGAAACATCTAAAAATAAAAGCATTGCACTGTGTGTCCAGGGACCAGAGCCAAGGCCCAGCTGTGACATTAACGCTGCTTCTTGGACATAGTCACCTAAAACTTCTGAAAAATTAAGATGAATTTTTTAATGTAAACTACAGAATATTAGAAGTTATTGTATGAATGTATATGCATATATGTATACATATATAGTATGTTATATAAATAATTTTCCAAAAGAAAACTCAGATTTTATATATGATTTCTTTGTAAGCTCTGGCTCTCTCTTTGGAAAACCCAGGACTATGTGACAAGGACTTTGAATCTCAAGCAATAGTCAATGTCCCTTAATCCATGCATCTATCTGCCCATTCAGACTCCCCAGAACTTTAAGATCCCATATAGTGACATGGTGAAACTGATATTTGAAGTGAGGGGAAATAAGAAATCATTCCAATTCTATTTTGCTATGTTATTTGTTTGTTCCTCATTTTAAGTCCTGGCATTCATTTTATGGAAGGGATGTTAAGTAAAATCTCTTAGAGAAAGGAGCATGTATCCTCATCTATCTTCATGAACTAAGGGGTACTCAAAAAGTATTTGGAAATCTGAATACATGAACATGTTCACGAATATACTTCAGAGACCAAAATGCTAAAAGCTTCTCTATGATCCACATCCTTTGTAAAGTTCCTGTCCAAGATTTATTATGAAAGATAAAACTAGGGACCTGAAGAGTAGAATATTTCTTACTCCTCTTTTGTTCAAACTTCACTATGTTTGAACAACGAGCGACGATGAAAAAAAGTGGGAGAAAGAAGAGGAAAGGAAGAGAAGAAGGAATTGGAAAAAATATTCTGGAATGCAGTAGGCATGGTTAAAAGAGGAAAAAGTCAAAGACTCTAGAGTATCAGAGGAGGTTATCACTCGCTCCCTCAAGGTTTCTACCCCATCATTTCAACTCCAAATCTCTTCTAAGAATAATGAAAATATTGTACTGATGGCATGGATGAAGACTAACCCAATTTAAATATCAATTTTGCAAAGAAATTTTAGGATTAAAAACAACAAAAGAGACACAGATGTATAGAACAGGCTTTTGGACTCTGTGGGAGAGGGAGAGGATGGGATGACTTGGGAGAATGGCATTGAAACATGTATAATATCATATATGAAATGAATCCGGGTCCGGGTCCAGGTCCGATACACGATACTGGATGCTTGGGGCTGGGGCACTGGGACGATCCAGAGGGATGGTATGGGGAGGGAGGAGGGAGGGGTGTTCAGGATGGGGAACACGTATATACCTATGGCAGATTCATGTTGATGTATGGCAAAACCAATACAATATTGTAAAGTAATTACCCTCTAATTAAAATAAATAAATTTATATTAAAAATAAAACAAAACAAACAAACAAAAAAACAATTCTATCCAAATTCCTCTTTCCCATGGCTAGTTAAACATTTCCTAGTTTTAAATTATAGCACAGGAGAGAGCAATATTTATAGCTGACTTTGTCATTGTGGGAACACTTGTAACCTCAGCCTCAAGAGATGCTGGGACTTGAAGGGCAAGCTGGCATAAGGGAACTGGAAGGAAATGTGAGCCAGGCTGCTTGTGGTTGTCACTGCAAAGGCATTTAGCTTTCTGGTCATTTTTATTGCAACTAGCATCAGTTATAGTGACGTGACTTTGGGGAGCATAAGGACTGAGTGTTGTCATTTGATTTTATTATTGTTGCCTATATGTTGTAAAATGCATGACTTTAATGCCTAGACCTTTCAGTGCATGATTCTTGTAGAGGCATGATAGTCTCAGATCCTTTCATAAATGCCATCTAGTCATCCTCATTCAGGCATTCAGTGGAAGTGTATAAAATTATGAGACGGAATTAAATGAAACACACATTGGAATTTAAAAGCTGCACCTAATCACCCATGAATATCTCCCCAGAGTTCTCCTTATAGTCACACTATAAATATCTCTTTTAGGCTTCTGGCCAATAGTAGCCATTACAGTCCATTATAGAGTAAAATTATCACTTGAGTAAAATTTTGTCATTTTATAGAATCCTAAGGGGACTATGATGTTTCTTGTTATCAGAGAAGATTCTGCAAAGTCCTGTATGCTGTGGACAACATGGCATTTTAGATCCTGAAATGTAGCTAGGCTCACTGCTACTATAGATATAGCAAACTCAAATCTTTTCAGAGACAAAAGACACAGTAAGAAGAAATAGTTTCCAAATATAAAAGTAACAAAATTTGACAATTATTACCAAGAGAAAATTGAGAAAATGAGAATTTTGTTTGATCTTGAGCATAACATGAAGAAGTTTTCGCCTGAGAAAAAGTGGCTTGAATTCTGTCTTTAATTGCTCAGCAAATAGAAAATGTTACATTTATGAGCAGTCAAGGAATAGTAGCAATTAAAAATCAATGCTTGCATTTAAATAAAACCTGCTCAAAACCTCCTACTGGAGATCCAGGACTTCCTTTTTAAAATTCTTCTTTTCAAAGGTTAATTTCAACAGAGTGTTGGATCCTTAGAGTTCCTTTGCAGAAATCCTTCAATTAAAGATAGGAATTTGTGCGTTTGGCTAAATTACCCTGACCTTCCTCAATTAAATCCATAGTAACAGGAATAACTGTTTCTACCCTGGAACATATTGAATCTGGAGTCAAATCCTGGTTTAAACCTTACACTCTATAGCATTTCCAAAACTTTCCCAAGCCATCTCTTTGAGATACATATGGAGGCAGAAATAAGTGCATTTTAGAGAATAATTTGCCGAAAGTTCAGCAAGTTGGAAAAATCTTGAAACCTCTCAGAACCTAGATGAAAAATTCTTGATGGGGAACACATGTACACCCATGGCAGATTCATGTCAATATATGGCAAAACCAATACAATATTGTAAAGTAATTAGCCTCCAAATAAAATAAATAAATTAAAAAAAGAGGCTTGTGCCACTAAAGCGTCTAAATGCCCAATTAGACACATTAACCTTTGCAGTTGAGACAGAAGTAGTGGTTCCTAAAAATGAAACTGGGAATCTAAGGTACTGTTAAAGTCTGTCAAATTTGTTGTGCTCAAAGGGGTACCAAAATATTATACTGTTAATTTGCCTTCTTTGTAATTTGAAGTATAATTTGGTTTGTTTTCATTCTGATAACCTTCAGTTCAGTTCACTTCAGTCAGTCAGTTGTATCTGACTTTTTGCAACCCAATGGACTGCAGCATGCCAGGCTTCCCTGTCCATCACCAACTCCCAGAGTTTACTCAAACTCATGTCCATTAAGTCAGTGATGCCATCCAACCATCTCACCCTCTGTCATCCCCTTCTCCTCCCACCTTCAATGTTTTCCAGCATCAGTATCTTCTCAAATGAGTCAATTCTTCACATCAGGTGGCCAAAGTATGGGAGTTTCAGCTTCAGCATCAGTCCTTCCAATGAATATTCAGCACTTACTTCCTTTAGGATGGACTGGTTCAATCTCTTTGCAGTCCAAGGGATTCTCAAGAGTCTTCTCCAAAACCACAGTTCAAAAGCATCAATTTTCGCTGCATAGATATCCTTGGAAATTCTAACGACAAAATGTTACAGAGGCCAGGTCAAATCTGGCAGGTTTGTAGCATGATGATAAATGAGAGATATCTTCTGGCTTCCCAAAGAGTCTATGTATCTGTGAAAACTATATCATATGAACCTTTGAGATCACTGAGCCCAATTCATGACCAAATCCCAGGATCTCATCAACAGCAACCCTTGACCTATTGTTTCAAAATCTCTGCTTAGATAGCACCATCTGGAAAGCCCCAATACTTCAGTGAAAGAGAGTTTATTTATTCCTCATGTGATTCACTGTACTTTTGTAGAGCAGAGAATATTAATTAATAAATTGATAAATATTAATATTATTGTGGATGTGAGAGTTGGACTATAAAGAAATCTGAGTGCTAAATAATTGATGCTTTTGGACTGTGCTGTTGGAGAAGACTCTTGAGAGTCTCTTGGACTGCAAGGAGATCCAATCAGTCAATTCTAAAGGAAATCAGTCCTGAATATTCATTGGAAGGACTGATGCTGAAGCTGAAGCTCCCATACTTTGGCCATCTGATGTGAAGAACTAACTCATTTGAAAAGACTCTGATGCTGGGAAAGATTTAAGTGAGGAGGAGAAGGGGATAACAGAGGATGAGATGGTTGGATGGCATCACTGATTCAATGGACATGAATTTGAGTAAACTCTGGGAGTTGGTGATGGACAGGGAGGCCTGGCATGCTATGGTCCATGGGGTCGTCAAGAGTTGGACATGACTGAGTGAACTGAACTGAATAAAGTAAATTTTATTTTCTCATTCATGTTGAGCTGAAATCTTCCTCCTGCTAACTTCCATCCTATAATCTTCACAAGAAAATAAATTGTGTATAGTTTTCAAAGATACAAGCAATGTTGTTTGTGTTTGCCCCTTCTCCTTAGACATCTAACAGAATTGTTTAATTTGCATATAACTCCTGGGCATTACAGAATCCCATTAAAAGCAATGCCAGATGTTGGCAGCATGGCAATACATCTCAAAGCTAGAGAGTGATCAGTTTTGGCAATGTGTGTAGTGCTTAGAAGCATAGCATCTGGGGCAAGGCCACCCCAGTATTGAATTTCAGCTCCACCTCTTACTAGCTATGTATGCTCTGATGAGTTACCTAGCCTTACTGTGTTTCAGTAAAATGGAGTTATTACTATATACCTCATAATGTTGAAAGGATCAAAAGCGTGATCTCTGAAATATTTAGACCAGCACCTTGCGTATAAAAATAATATTTTGGCTCAATGTGAGGAAAAGTGGTACCAATCAAAAAAGAAGAGCAGATTTCCTGGCACAAATAGAAATCTGAACAAAAGTGGTATATCTGCTTTTTAGAATTGAGTGTGCAGTCCTGTATCAGTACCTATTTGAATTAAGACTTAATTATGGCATCTCCCAAATGTAAGACCTCAATCTAACTATAAGTAGTTCAAGGCACATTTTGGAAGATCAAGCTTATAACATTTGCCCTGTAAAGTTTTAAAATATGTAAGGAATGGCAGCAATGATGCCTTATAGAGGTACAGTTCCACCTTGACATTTAGGCCTTCTTTATTTGGATTTTGTGGCCATTAATACATTGAAAAAATCCCTGTTGATGGGAAGGAATGGCTTGCAATTGAAGAGGCAGAACGCATGTACTTAAGGAAGCTCATGCTGCCTTCCTGTGGGAATAGTAAATAGCCACATCAGTTCCCACCAGCAGGCCTGGCAGCTATTGAATTGATTGTTCTGAAAGAAACAAAGCTTCATTTCTTTAAGCATAGTCTATAATTCATCAACGTTGCCTCTGAATCAGGCTTTTTTCTTTCCCAGAATACAAAAAAAACCCCACCCCAAAACAGCAATAATATTATTCATAAGAGGTATTCCAAAATGTCCTCTTTTTTCCATGCAGCTTTGGCAGGATCTGTGGACATCTTCTTTCAACAACCTGTCTAGAGCTATCAGCATTTTCAGTTAATGTAACACTCCCACTCAGAGCTCTGGTAGTGTCAGACTTATTTCTTTTCCTCAGAGCTGCATTTCCAAATGATTCTATCCATTCACTGGGTTCCCCATTTGGCTTCTGACTTCTCAGGTTTTGGAAATAGGCCTCCCATGAGATAAAGCTACCATTGCTGGCTGCAAGGTGCCATTTTAACAGTGGATTCTTAAGACTCTAAAATATTCTTCACCATTTGGCATAACAGTCTACAGAAGACTATTTGGTTTTCTAATCAGCAGAACAAATTGTTTCAGTGCAAGAAGGAGCTGTGATCTGAGGTTGGGCATGAAGTTTATTTTTCATTTGCTACTGAGAGAAGAGTGAGTACACGAATGGGAATGAAAAGTTAAATCCTGCAGTTTTTCTATTGAATTCCCAGGCAGTAATATTTTCTAGTGAAAGGTATTATAAATTAGGAATGTGTTCTTAATTTTTTATGGTTTATTTTCTTTTCTCATACCTGTCAAGACAGAACTTTAGAACTTACAGTTTGTATGGACATTATTAGAGGTGATACAAATGGCAGCAATTCCAGATTAATCCCTCTTCTTAGAAATCAGACAGAAGGACAGGAATCTGCAGCAAGTCAACCTTAGTTTCTAGGTGAAATGAGGTTCATCTGAAGTCTCATTCCAAATGGCTGCAATTAGCCATACAAGACATGCCTGTGGTACCCACAGTTATGTCCCTTTAGAATCACTGAGGCAATTTATATTCACAAAAATGCACTCAAGGACACCACATGGGGTCCTGTTTTTAACAGGGCCAAGGTTAATAATGTCAAGATGAAAGGTCATGCAAAAGTAACACTGGATGTTGAAAAAGTGAAACTGGAAGTGATAGTCGCTCAGTCTTTGAAACCCACAGACTGTAGCCTGCCAGGCTCCTCTGTCCATGGAATTCTCCAGACAACAATACTGGAGTGGGTAGCCATTCCCTTCTCCAGGGGATCTTCCTGACACTGGAATTGAGCCTGAGTCTCAAGCACTGCAAGCAGAGTCTTTACCTTCTGAGTCACCAGAGAAGCCCTGGATGTTGAAAAGCTACACACAGACTAAGTCTGAGGGAGTTTGATGGCCCAGTAAGTCTATTTAGCAACTCAGTTTTATGTTTTGGTTTGTCTTCAAATTTAGCATAAAGCTCCATATGAGCAGAATAATCTCTCAACAAATAATGCCCAGTAATTTTCTGGGCATTGATCCTCATTATTTCCTCTTTTGTCATTTGTTCACCCCTTTTGTCTTTATACAGCAGGTCTATCTCTGGGTTCAAGTGAAGATTATGAAATAACAGGATTTCCCCTGTAAAAATTCCCCAAGCAAATCTGAGAAAATGTTTAAAAGGATAATGAGTCATATTCTGAAAACTGGTTAGTCATAACTAAGAAAAAAATTCATTTACAGAGATAATGCTATGATGGTTGGTTGTCAGTAGCTAGTACAATACACAGAAGCCTGTCTTTTGTATTTCCAAATTACTTTAGTAGTTCATTTGATCAATAACTAGTTATTGAGTACTTGTAGTGGTCAGGCACTGTGCTAAGCACTGAGTATACACTAAAATGAGTAAAAAAATCTGTCATTGTCCTCGAAGAGTTTACCATTTTCTGGGGACACAACAAGCAGCAGACAACTGAGGGATAGTAAGATAAAACTGTGTTTCAGAGGCAGATTCTAAACCTTATCTTCAACTTTATAGCATGGTTAATCAAATGAGTCTTCATTACCTGGTCGAAGCTCATTGCTTTTTAGACAAAATGGAGAACAAACTTGTGAGACTGTTAATTTCGGCAGTGACCGAGGATGATGGAGAATTGGAATATTATGAAATGACTCAAGACAGGAAATTATCTTCAGGTTATCAGAAAGACTAAGATGTCATTTCTGTAAAATATTAACTAGTAAAGGGATGTCAATCTCAAATTATATTTTAGGAAGTATTGTTGAAGAAGTAGTTGGTGAAAGTAGAGATTACTAGGGATTCACCAAAAAGTGATGAATTCCTATTGTAATAAGATTATTTAATAGAACAGAGAAAAGCTATTGATAGAAATCTAAATTTTACTAAGATATTTGACAAAATCTAACTTTATAACATTTTATATAAACAAAATATGGAATAATATGGTACTGTTTAAGGTACAATTAACCCATTAAATCAATTTTTTAAAAAGTCAAAGTATCTTAAGCTTACAGCAGGGTTCTGTCCTAGCCAAAATTTATCATGACTTTCAGAAGATATATGAACTTCAAGATATGCCTTGAAGATGGTATGCTCATCCAGTTTTAGGATGAAGAAAATAAAATCTTAAGGGGTAGAGAGTATGGAATGACAAACTCAGGAGTTCCAAAGATTTTCACGGGAAGGAAAATACAAGGAAACAGATCAAAGCTATTAGAAAAGATATGGCAGAGATGAATGACATGTTAAAATTTTCTAACTAAGGATAATGTTATACTTGATGTAGAAGCTTTAATAAATGTAAAAAGAAATATATGTAGAGGTAAGTTTTATAGCTCAGTTTTTGAAATGGGGAGCTAAACTTTACACTGTGTGCCAGGAAAATCTGAAGCAGAAAGTTGGACATTACAATACATTGTATTTGCTTGAATGTCAAGGTTAATTTCAAGAGAAAGTTAGATATCAAAACATTTTAGTTATTAAATTTCAAAAAAAGTAAATCATCTTCAACTGGGAAGAATCAGGCTGGTTCAGTTTTCTCTCTAGTGATGCTCAGTTCCGATGGACGTGAGTCTGAGTGAACTCTGGGAATTGGTAATGGACAGGGAGGCCTGGCGTGCTGCGATTCATGGGGTCGCAAAGAGTTGGACATGACTGAGCGACTGAACTGAACTGAACTGATGCTCAGTTCTCAAACACAAAAGATACTTGTTCCAAATTTGAGAAAAAGACAGTGACCTAAGAATCTTAATTCCAGCCAGCTTGTTGAGAAAGAATAAAGGTAGAGAACTTTCATTCTCAGACATGAATGATATCAAGAAAACTTACACTTATGAGTTCTTCTCAAAAATAAAATGTAACCAACTAAAGAATAATTTAAAACATTATATCTGGGAATGTATGAAGAAAGGACTGAGTATGAGGATTGAACTCCTTTAAGCTTAAAATCTATGAATAATACTTTGGTGGTTGAAGAGTAGAATATAAACATTATAAACTCTTTAGATTTAATAAACTGTAAACATTTGGAATTAAGGAAAAGATACATAATTGTAAATTGAAGGATAGCAATCTATTTTATTTTTTTTAGTTTTTAGATCTATTTTTGTTATTTTCTGTTTTTTATTAACGGCCTTTAAAAAAGTAGTATTAGATTTACAGAAAAATTGAGCAGAAAGTACAGTGTTTTCATATATCTCTCCCCCAAACACCTAGTTTCCCCTATTTTTAATACCTTGTACCAATGTGGCCCATTTGTAACAATTGATGAGTCAATATTAATAGATTATTATTAAGTAAAGTCCATAATTTACAGAAGGGTTCACTCTTTGTCTACATTCTGTGGGTTTTGACAAACCTATAATAACATGTATCTACCACTACAGAATCACAGAGAATAGTTTCATTGACCTTAAATTCTCCTGTACTCCACCTATTCTTCCCTTCCCTCTCCCTCCCCTTGGCTCCTTAACAAACACTACATCTTTACTGTTCCATAGTTTTGCCTTTTCACATATTTTAAATCAGTAATTTAATCGATATTGTCTAAAACTGAAACATAGTAAAAAACTCAAATGACTCCATCCATATTAGTTTTCATTTATTTTTCTTAATTTTAGAAAAAATTATCATATAAACAAATACTTAGAGTTTATAATTAACTTCAGTTTTAATTATTTTCATTTTTAAAATTCAAAAATATTTTATATTATTATTTTTAAAAATTGTATGCATCATATAATTATATTTTTATTAATTTTTTCTGATATATCTAGTTGTCTATTTACCTAACTGCACATATACAGGGCTATATTTGGAATCACATTTAACGAACATCATAAAGTTTTCCTGGTGTATTAAAATTCTGGATAATTGGTAACTGTTTTATTTAGGTGATTTATAGATATTCTTCATATGCATGTCATGTGCATCATTCTTTTAAATAAAACATTTTTCTTAAAAAGCAAACAAAATGTATTGAAATACATGCAATGAGATAATGTAAGATACATATTTGACTTGGGTCAAATATGTATCTTATAGCTACAAGATAAAGAAGTGAACAGAGTTTGGGGCTTTGTGGAGTGGGGGAGGGCATGAGCCACACATTCTGTTTGCATGGCCCTGCAGTAGAACTTCTCTGATCAAGAAAAATGAAGGCTAAGAGCTTAAACAATACTTTTCTTACATTAAAAAATTGAGCTTAATAAGTGTATTACAAAAGCTTAATAAAATATTAGACTGTCTTTATAATGTCAAATGAGAAAGACCCTTTGTGTTCGAAAGGCCACACCTGATATTTTGAGTTCAGCTTTGGAGACAATTTCAAATGTTTTCAGAGAAAAAACCAACAGGTAGTTCTTAACAGGGAGAAATTATGGAGAGAAATAATTTTATTTGGTGATACAAAATCTTCCTGGAAGAACTCTCCACCATTAACGTCTTGGTCCACATTTTGGCAGGGATGTTGTGGTAAGAATTCAAACTTCAGGTGGTTTTAACAGTGAAAGATCTATATATCTTGGAAATGTTATCAGTTTTAAGACCCAGGTCCAGAAACAAGCAGTGATGATGTGATGAGTACAGCTTTTCCACAATCAGATAAATCTACTGAAAGCCATGCTGATGCTACCTTGGGAATCATCTCCAAGTGTTAACCCTAGTGTTTCAGCAAGCAGTTTTATCCTTCATTATCCCAAATGTTTGGGAAGACTTTTCGTCTCAAGGGGCAGTGGTAGAAGAAGGGGGAAAGACTATGTGCTAATTAAGATGCATATTTTTAATTTTAGTTTTTAATATAATTTTATTTATTTATTTATTTACTAGCTGTACTGGGTCTTTGTTGCTGTGAAGTCTTTTCTCTAGCTGTGGAGAGAAGGGGCTACTCTTCAGTTCTTGTGTGTAGGCTTCTCATTGCAGTTGCTCTGCTTGTGGAGGAGCACAGGTTCCACAGTATGTCGGCTCAGTAGTTGTGATTCCCTGAGTTTAGAGCACAGGCTCAGTAGTTGTGGCACACAGGCTTAGTTGCTCTAAGGCATGTGGGATCTTCCTAGACCAGGGATTCAACCTGAATCTCCTGCATTGGCAAGGGAATTCCCCACCACTGAGTCACCAGGGAAGCCCAAGATGTATGTTTTTTTTAAGGTGATTTTCTATGACACAACATTGCTTGTCGCCTAGTTTTTGTTCTTAGATTTTCAAAATTCAAATTAAGGAAAAAAACTTCAAAATGTGTGTGCACATAACATATGCAAATATATGATTAAAAAGAAGCGTTTGTGAAACTAATATTGAAATGTCTGCTTCTATATCTCTGTTGTCTACACCCTATACCTCTTTCTGTCTAGATTGTGAAGCTTCATGTAATTCAATCACTACATTGAACCAATGAGGAGACTAATGCTCAGAAAGGTTAAGCAAAAGCCATATAATTAGAATAGTTCCTAAAGATGGTGATTACAAACATGAGTAGTCTTGATTCCCAGCCCAGAGGTTTTTTACTTTACACCAGGGACTGAAATCTTTAGGCCTTTATTGTCTCTCTTCATAAAAAGCCCTTTTCAGTGCATACCTGTTGCAGACATTTTGGATATGCTACAAACTTTGGCATTCTCCTGTTTTTGTATCTATATACTGGAGTGAGGGCCTGTCTTGTTTCTTTACTTCAATTTTGGGTTCTTTGCAAAAACTATCCATTTTTCACTTTCCTTTGTTCAATGAAACATATTCTTTAGGGAAATTCATGGGATTTGTTTATTTGTTTGAGAATATTGAAAAGAAGAACCCTTCACAGGTCAAGATTCTGGTTTGCAAACAGTAAAATCCATTCTCTCTGATTTAAGCAGGTTTAAGCAGTAAGGAATTTATTGCAGAACATAAATAGCTCATATAGTCTCCAGAAAGACGAGCATCTTGTATGCTATACAATTTGTAAACTACATAAGTAGGAGCAGTGAAGCAAGGAAAAAAAAAATGCCTTTTAGACAAGAAACTGCTCCAGTAAAAATTATGCTGCCACTGCATACCACTTAAATTCTCCATCGGCCAGGCGTCTACTGCACATGGAACAGATGTCCCATCCCTTCACAACCACTGGAACCACTTTTATTGTGGTAAAAGGGATCCCCTCAGCGAGCCATGGAGCTTCCAAAGCTGTCAATTCTCATTTTCAGGAGGTATCCATAACAAAGTCAAGACCTCTGCATAGAACATGACTCTTCAAAGCACAAAATAATGACACCTAAGGGACTGGCTCTGGGCCATGAAACCTCATTATGAGTTTCTCTTAATTCATTGAAGCCGCTTCTCTGCAGCCTTGGTCCTAGAAGGGACCTCCTACCTGAAGCTCTGGTGGCTCAGCTGGTAAAGAATCTGCCTGTAGTGTGGGAGACCTGGGTTCAATACCTGGGTTGGGAAGATCCCCTGGAAAAGGGAACGGCTACCCACTCCAGTATTCTGACCTGGAGAATTCCATGGACTTTATAGTCCATGGGGTCACAAAGAGTCTTGGACATGACTGAGTGACTTTCATTTTCACCTACAGCTCTCAAGTGTGTTCCTTTCCAGCCTCATCACGTTGACAAAGGATGCCCTTTATAGTACAATGGAAGTGGGTTAGATGGGTTTCTGTTTCTTTAAGGGACACATTCACTAGCGCTGGTGTTGCATATACCTGATAATTAAGTTTTTCTAATGACATTGGTCAACCAAGCAAAGCACAGCACAGCACAACAGAATGACATTGTTTAGCTAAACAAGCACATTTGTATTTGAGGGGAGGTTAACTTGGAGCATATTTTCTAAATTAAAATAATAAACATACTTGATAATTATCACTGTTTTCCCTACTTTGATTCATTTACATGAAGTTCCTATCATTCACGATTAGAATCAATTCAGTTCAGTCGCTCAGTCGTGTCCGACTCTTTGCGACCCCATGAATCACAGCACGCCAGGCCTCTCTGTCCATCACCATCTCCCAGAGTTCACTCAGTCTCACGTCCATCGAGTCAGTGATGCCATCCAGCCATCTCATCCTCGGTCGTCCCCTTCTCCTCCAGCCTTCAATCTTTCCCAGCATCAGAGTCTTTTTCAATGAGTCAACTCTTCGCATGAGGTGGCCAAAGTACTGGAGCTTCAGCTTTAGCATCATTCCTTCCAAAGAAATCCTAGGGTTGATCTCCTTCAGAATGGACTGGTTGGATCTCCTTGCAGTCCAAGGGACCCTCAAGAGATTTCTCCAACACCACAGTTCAAAAGCATCAATTCTTCGGCACTCAGCCTTCTTCACAGTCCAACTCTCACATCCATACATGACCACAGGAAAAACCATAGCCTTGACTAGACGGACCTTAGTCGGCAAAGTAATGTCTCTGCTTTTGAATATACTATCCAGGTTGGTCATAACTTTTCTTCAAGGAGTAAGCGTCTTTTAATGTCATGGCTGCAGTCACCATCTGCAGTGATTTTGGAGCCCCCCAAAAATAAAGTCTGACACTGTTTCTACTGTTTCTACTGTTTCCCCATCTATTTCCCATGAAGTGATGGGACCAGATGCCATGATGAACGTTTTCTGAATGATTAGAATAGAGAGTTAAAAAGGTAAGAGTTGAAAAAACTTTTCAAAGGTCAGTAAAGATATCCTGCACAAGCTTCTCTTGGGAAGGAAATTTAGGCAATCCACCAGAGAAGACATCATCATGGAATTGCACATTTAGTGAGACTTGGAAATACTATATGCTTAGAAGGAATATGCTTATCCTGGGCTGGACACATCTAAAATGTCTAAAATGAATCTCAGCAAAGAATGGCATATATCTGAATGCTTTCCAGATGGGAATAGGATTTATTTACTGGACTCAGAGCTGAAGAGAATTTAAAAACTTTGTTCAAAAGTAAAAAGGAAGAAAAGGAAAAAGACAAGGAAAGGTGTATATAGAGGAAAATTATGAGGCTAAATTTGTAGAGAGTTTCTGTTGTGAACTAAGTATACATTTTAAAAAGTATGTCAACTACCTAATTACAAAAACTTGTGTCTTAGACCTCTTGTGCTTATGCTATGTCGCTTCAGTTGTGTCTGACTCTTTGCAACCCCATGGACTGTAGCCTAGCAGGCTCTTCTGTCTGCAGGATTCTCCAGGCAAGAGTACTGGAGTGGGTTACCATTGCCTTCTCCAGAGGATCTTCCCAACCCAGGGATCAAAGCCATGTTCCTTAAGTTTCCTGCATTGGCAGGTGGGTTCTTTACCACCAGTGCCACCTGGGAGGACTTTTTACTTGTTGCCTTCTATTCAATCACATTTTGGCCAATTGACCCTTTAAAATTTGATCCAATTTCTAAAAGAATATTTCAATTTGGACTAGTAATCTCACTGGAAGATTACTTTCTTTTTTAAGTTGGCATTTTCTTGAGCCTTCACAAGATGAAGCTGAAATTTAAAAAAAATTCATAACTATTCTATTCACTAAATTATTAGAATTCACCCCATTCAACTGAGAATTTGGGAGCCTCATTATCAGTAGTATTATATCAATATTATGTCAGAATACAAGATGAAACTCCTGACATATAACTGGAATCCAACATGTTCCACAGAGTCTAGACTGGAGTAAAGGTAAACGGCTGGACACAGACAAGCAGGTAAAACCGAATCCAACTGAAATTCTTCCAGGTACATTTTTTGAATGGAGAAAGAAATGAGTGGCAACAGTTGGTGAGGTAAATTCACTTCTGAATAAAGAATGTATTTACCATCCATACTGTTCATACTGTTCAAGATTGCCATGAGAAATATCAATAACCTCAGATATGCAGATGACACCACCCTAATGGCAGAAAGTGAAGAACTAAAGAGCTTCTTGATGAAAGTGAAAGAGGAGAGTGAAAAAGTTGGCTTAAAGCTCAACATTCAGAAAACGAAGATCATGACATCTAGTCCCATCACTTCATGGCAAATGGATGGAGAAACAGTGGAAACAGTGGCTGACTTTATTTTTCTGGACTCCAAAATCGCCACAGATGGTGATTGCAGCCATGACATTAAAAGACCCTTATTCCTTTGAAGGAAAGTTATGAGCAACCTAGACAGCATATTAAAAAGCAGAGACATTACTTTGTCAACAAAGGTCCGTCTAGTCAAGGCTATGGTTTTGCCAGTGGTCATGTATGGATGTGAGAGTTGGACTATAAAGAAAGCTGAATGCAGAAGAATTGATGCTTTTGAACTGTGGTGTTGAAGACTGTTGAGAGTCCCTAGGACTGCAAGGAGATCCAGCCAGTCCATCCTAAAGGAGATCAGTCCTGGGTGTTCATTGGAAGGACTGATGTTGAAGCTGAAACTCCAATACTTTGGCCACCTGATGCAAAGAGTTGACTCATTTGAAAAGACCCTGATGCTGGGAAAGATTGAGGGCAGGAGGAGAAAGGGACGACAGAGGATAAGATGTTTGGATGGTATCACCATTTCAATGGACATGGGTTTGGAGGGACTCCAGGAGTTGGTGATGGACAAGGAGGCCTAGCATGCTGTGGTTCATGGGGTCACAAAGATTCAGACATGACTGAGAGAGTGAAATTAACTGAACGGAACCATTCATACACAAATATTGGCATCACTTATGACCCAGCAATCTCACTGCTGGGCATACATACCAAGGAAACCAGAATTGAAAGAGACACGTGTACCCAAATATTCATTGCAACACTGTTTATAATAGCCAGGACATGGAAGCAACCTAGATGTCCATCAGCAGATGAATGGATAAGAAAGCTGTGGTACATATACACAATGGAGTATTACTCAGCCATTAAAAAATACATTTAAATCAGTTCTAATGAGGTGGATGAAACTGGAGCCAATTATACAGATTGAAGTAAGCCAGAAAGAAAAACACCAATACAGTATACTAACACATATATATGGAATTTAGAAAGATGGTAACGATAACCCTGTATGCGATACAGCAAAAGAGACACAGATGTATAGAACAGACTTTTGGACTCTGTGGGAGAGGGAGAGGGTGGGATGATTTGGGAGAATGGCATTGAAACATGTATACTATCATGTAAGAAACGAATCGCCAGTCTAGGTTTGATGCAGAATACAGGATGCTCGGGGCTGGTGCACTGGGATGACCCAGAGAGATGGTATGGGGAGGGAGGTGTGAGGGGGGTTCAGGATTGGGAACTCATGTACACCCGTGGCAGATTCATGTTGATGTATGGCCAGATCAATACAGTATTGTAAAGTAAAATAAAGTAAAATTCAAAAAATAAAATAAAATGCCTTAGCTCAAAGGCAAAAAAACCCCCACAAATATTGGCATCAGATCTTAACAAGGGAAAGTCCACCTTCAACTCCATTCTTCTGTGCCGCATCTGAGGATGGTGGAGGAAGCCTTACACTCTTTGAAGGGCTGTGGGAACACCACTTCTATAGGCATCTGATAAGGCCTAATGAGTCACAGCTTTTGGAACTTTTAACAGTCCCTAGTCAGGCCAGGAAAGGAAACAGAGCTCTAACCCTGGAAGACATGGGTCACTGGTTGATCAGGGAAGCATTTAGAAGCAGGAGCCATTTTTGCCATCCCAAGAATCATGCCACATAGGAAGCTACTACTCACAAGGTAAACTGTAACGCAAAGTGCCAGAGAGGGAGTGAAGAAGTCTCTGAAGTAGGAAAGAGAAAAGTATCTCTGCTCAAGCTCTTTATAAGTGATAGTTGTTCTCTCTTCCCAACATTCTCCCACTACTGTCCCCTATCTCATATGTTAATTTACTCTCACAATACTCCACCAAGCACACATGCTTGATGTTTCTACATATAACTTTAATTTAATTCCCTGGGTCCTTCTCCAAGGCATGTAACAGCAGTTTGGAGGGCCCTGATCTTTAGAAGGGCTGCATATTATTTTTCTAATATTCAAAAACACATGTGGATCCCACAGAGCAATTATTTTCAGTGCTAACAATGTTACCACATAGGAAACCACACCTGTGTACCAGTAGATTAGAATGAAACTTATCAGAATCAGAATTTCTGTGAATTCCTGTGACCCATTAAATAAAGGACACTTAGATGATTTCCTAGTTGGTATTCTACTCTCTCTGACAAGTTACGCCAGGTTGTGTAGACCCAACTTATCTTAATGTTTATCTCAGATGAAAATATTTTGCTTTTAGCAGTCTCAGTCTGAAAGAAAGCAAAAGAAAGCAAGCACACACACATAATTTATAGGTTTAAATAAAACCCTAAAATTATTCTGAAAGCTCATAAACAAGAGTGATGAATGAGCCATGAGTCATTACAAAAGTCATTTGGCTGGACCAGGACCATGTAATTAATTTGAAGAAGAAATGATTCTTGAACCTAAAAAAATGAGGAATGAATTTTAACTGTGTACAATTAGAGACAGCTCTGAAGTTTTCAATTTGATTTATCCTTTATTATTCATGTATAGGGCCTTAATCTCCTGAATTAAAGATTAGCATTCTTCATATAAAAATGATATTCAACAGAAGCACTGGGGAATCATTAGCTCAAAAATGATAGGTATGTATGTGGGGCTTAAAGAATGAAAGGAGATATTCACTAATGTCTTTTTGTGCATCAATTATGTGTAAGAACTGTGCTGAATCCTAGGAATACAAAATCAAGCAAAGCATTATCTTCCCTCAAGAAATTTATAATATAGTGGAAAATTCAAATGCATAAACTGATTATTACAACATGTAAAGTGCTCACCTAATAGACTGAGGCCCAATGGGCACCTAGACCACGCTGCAGCCATTACAAGGTTAAATATAAAATAGATTTGTTGCTGACAAATTTCTTAGCAGAGAAGCAGCAGAAACACATGTTGTGTCATGAGGTGGTTTGCCTAGGCCAGATATGCTGGGATAGGCCAGACCAAGGGAGCGTGCCCCTGAAACACTCTTCATATCTATAAATGGAGGGGCCCTCTAGCTGACTATATAACAATGGACTATTCTATAAGGGAATGGCCTTGTTATAAAGGAGCAACATACAAAGACCAGACACCACATTAGTCTGTTTTTCAGGGGAGTTACCCATACTTGCTGAGCCAGCAATTTGCCAAAGGAGAAGACTATTAACCTCAAGGGACATCTGAACTTGCTTCTTATTCTGGAGGTCCAGAGAAAAGCATGAAGTTTCAGAGAAGACTTCCTGGAGGAAGATGTTGATATTGGCTTTTGAAGGAGTTTTCAAAATGAGGAAAGGGAAGATCATTCTGCTAAAGAGAAGAGCAAGGAAGAAGAGACAGCATGAATGACACAGCATAGCATATTCCTGGAACAGCAAATGGTCTGACATGGTTGCATAAGAATTAGTAGTGAGGCTACATGGCAAGAGGATGCTAGACCAGTACATCATGCAGTTTCGGATAGCTCAAAGCAATGATGAATTTACCTGCATTTATTCTATTTAGCCTTTAATTTGCTGATGTTGGGGAAAAAGGGTCACTGAATAACCAAGAAAAGGAAGATGACAAATCCTGCCTCTTAAGTTTAAAAACCAGTGGTCTAGGTGTAAACAAAAAATATTCTGATGCATGTGTACAGACAGAATATTCTTGTTCCTTGTCTGGATAAAAACAGCTTGCTGAGTGGAATGGGAGGGGAGAGAGACCAAGCAGACAGGAGAAACCTTCAACTCCCAAGAAGATATCAGGAGTGTCCAGAGACAGGGAACTAAATAGATGTAAAATAGAACTGAGAGTTCAACCTAACTGTTCAGGGGTGCCGTGACCCCTGAATCTTTTGTTTCCATTTACTGAGAGCTGTCAATCCACAGCAGTGCATCCTCCATTGATTTACAGTAGGAGTAAAGTCCCTGGTGGCTGGGCTTCCCTGGTGGTTCAGTCAGTAAAGAATCTGCTTGCAATGTGGGAGACCTGGGTTCAGTCCCTGGGTTGAAAACATTCCCTGGAGGAGGAAATGACAACCCATTCCAGTGTTCTTTCCTGAAGAGTTTCATGGACAGAGAAGCCTGGAGGGTTACAGTCCATGGCATCGCAGAGTATGACGTGACTGAGCTACTAACACATACAAAGTTCTGTTGTCCCCTATGGCTATGCTTGACTCTTCAAATACCTCACAGCTTTAAGACAACTCCTGGCAGGCTACAGTCCATGGGGTCACAAACAGTCGGATATGACTGAGTAACAAAGCATTCCATTCTCAGGGCTCTGACCTTTAAAGGTATTTTCCATTCAAATAAAAATACAAAGTTGCAGAACAGAAAATAACAGAAAATACTTGTTGGAGGTTTACAGAGTAGACAGCTGCAAGAACAAAGGATCCTACACAAAGAAATTTTCAACAACCAGCTTTATCCCCTCCCTCTGATTAAAATGGTTCTTTGGGACACTAGTCCACCATCATCTTGATCTGTTGGCTTTCTAACTAGTTGCTATTCTTTGACCCAACCCCTCATCTCTTGATTTATTGGACTGTTGTGTGGTGACCAGTATAACCTGGACTCAGCAAAAGTAAAGTATCAGTTCATGAGAGTCTGTGGTAATCTGGCAAGACTAACATGTTTGTTTTCCAGAGTGAAATGTCCAAAGTAAGGCAGGTATAGATCACTATGTGGGCTTCCCTCATAGCCCAGTCAATAAAGAATCTGCCTGCAATGCTGGAGACCCAGGTTTGATTCCTAGGTTGGGAAGATCCCCTGGAGAAGAAAATGGCAGCCTACTCCAGTATTTTTGCCTGGAGAATCCCATGAACAGAGGAGCCTGGCAGGTTACAGTCCATAGTGTCGCAAGAGTCGGACATGACTTAGTGACTAAATTACCATTATTAGACAACTATGAGGAAAAACAATCATGGTGTCAAATCATGACCAAAACCAATAACCCTCTAGAAATACTTTAACATCTGTAAAAATCTTCATTGCAAAGTCCTCCTTTTATTTTTTAAAGCACTGAGAAACAAGAATCTTTTCAGTAGAAGCCCACAAAATGCATTTTTAAGTAAGCCAGAAAGAAAACCACCAATACAGTATACTAACACATATAGGCTGGAAGAAACACAAACTGGAATCAAGACTGCTGGGAGAAATATCAATAACCTCACATATGCGGATGACACCACCTTTATGGCAGAAAGTGAAGAGGAACTAAAAAGCCTGTTGATGAAAGTGGAAGAGGAGAGTGAAAAAGTTGGCTTAAAGCTCAACATTCAGAAAACTAAGATCATGGCATCTGGTCCCATCACTCCATGGGAAATAGATGGGAAAACAGTGGAAACAGTGTCAGACTATTTTTTTGGAGGGGCTCCAAAATCACTGCAGATGGTGATTGCAGCCATGAAATTAAGAGACGCTTACTCCTTGGGAGGAAAGCTATGACCAACCTAGATAGCATATTCAAAAGCAGAGACATTACTTTACCGACTAAGGTCCATCTAATCAAGGCTATGGTTTTTCCAGTAGTCATGTATGGATGTGAGAGTTGGACTGTGAAGAAAGCTGAGCGCTGAAGAATTGATGCTTTTGAACTGTGGTGTTGGAGAAGACTCTTGAGAGTCCCTTGGACTGCAAGGAGATCCAACCAGTCCATTCTAAAGGAGATCAGTCCTGGGTGTTCTTTGGAAGGAATGATGCTAAAGCTGAAACTCCAGTACTTTGGCCACCTCATCTGAAAAGCTGACTCATTGGAAAAGACCCTGATGCTAGGAGGGATTGAGGGCAGAAGGAAAAGGGGATGACAGAGGATGAGATGGCTGGATGGCATCACCGACCTGATGGACGTGAGTTTGAGTGAACTCTGGGAGTTGGTGATGGATAGGGAGGCCTGGAGTGCTGCAATTCATGGGTTGCAAAGAGTCAGACATGACTGAGCTGCACTGAACTGAATACACCCGTAAGGAAAATTACCCACCATAGTAGTGCTTTCCTAGATGAAAACCAATGTTGTGTTTCAAACAATTGCTTCTGACCAGATGAAGCTGGTGAATGACTATGACTGTTGAGCTAACCCAGAAGACTAGATTCTCACTGAAGCTAACGGAAGACTTTATTGACAAGTAAAAAATAGGACTTATTTTAACCAATTATAAACAGAGGAAGGGATTCATTTCAATCTATCCAGAGTACTAGTTTTAATTAATTGACCTAGGTACCATGAATGCCCACCCACATTCAAATCAAATTACACTGACATTTTGCTTTTAGGGTACCACCAAGTGAATTTCTTCACAGTGTGTGTTCCTCAGCAAATAAATGTTTTGATTTTTGAATTTTGTTTTGTTAGCTCTGTTGTTGCTGTCATTCTTTATTAAGAATTTTACTTATATTTTTAATTGAAGAAATTGACTGACAATATTATATTAGTTCCAGGTATACAACACAGTGACTTGATATTCTATATATTACAAAACAATCACCATAACAAATCCAGCTACCATCTGTCACCATACAAAGTTATCATATTATAATATTATTGATAATATTCCTCATGATGTATATTACATCACTGTGAGATTTACTTTATAACTATAAGTCTGTGTCTTTTAATCTCCAACACCTATTTAACTCATCTCCCCATCTCCCTCCTCTGTGGTTTGTTCTTTGTATTTAGGAGTCTGTTTCTGTGTTGCGTGTTCATTTGTTTTGCTTTTTAGATTCCATGTATAAGGAAAATCATATGGCATGGTTTTTCTCTGTTTAACTGATTTCACTATGCATAATACCTTTTACATTCATTGTGTTATCCCAAATGGCAAGATTTTATTCTTTTTATGGCTGAGTAATATTCTATTATATATATATATATATATAAAACACATAGATTTTATTGGATATTTGTAAATAATGCTGCAGTGAACATATTGGGTCCATAAATCTTTTCAAATAGGGTTCTTGTTTTCTTCAGAAAAATACTCAGAAGTGGGATTGCTAGATTGTATGGTAGTTCTGTTTTTAATTTTTTAAGGAATTTCCCTGTTGGCTCGGTTGGTAAAAGTGCCTGCCTACAATGTGGGAGACCTGGGTTTGATCCTTGGTTTGGGAAGATTCCTTGGAGAAGGAAATGGCAACCCACTCCAGTATTTTTTCCTGGAAAATCCCATGGACAGAGAAGTCTGCAAAGAGTCCATGGGGTCGCAAAGAGTCCATGGGGTCGCAAAGAGCTGGACACAACTGAGCGACTTCACTTTATACTGTTTTCCTTAGTGGTTGTATCATTTTTATTCTACCAACAAATCCATGAGTTGAGTGAAGCTGTATAACATGCACAATAGTAATTTTTCCGATTTGCCTTTTGTACTTTAAATCCATTAGATGTGTTGCAGAATGTCTTTTTTTTTTTTTTGAGTGAAACAAGAACTTTCCTCACCTGCCCACAGTATCAAGAGTGACAGAAATGCTGGAGTTTGTCAGGTTTGTGCCTGTGAAGCTTGGTAAACTGTTCTGATAAGATATGGTGAGGGGAATACAAGAAAGGAAGAAGAAAAAAAGAAAAAAAAAAAGAGTTTTAAACAGACATGTAACCTACTCAGTCATTCTATTAAGCATCTGTGTGTGTGCTTGGTTTACCAGTCATGTCTGAATCTTTGTGACCCTTTTGGACTGTAGCCCACCAGGCTCCTCTGTCCATGGGATTTTCCAGGCAAGAATACTGAAATGGGGTTGTCATTTTCTCTGTCAGGGGATCTTCCTGACCCAGAGATCAAACCAATGTCTCCTGTATCTCCTGCATTGCAGGCAGATTCTTTACCTGTTGAGCCACTGGGGAAGCCCTAGAAAAGATGAATTATTTGGCCCCTAAGGTCCCATATATTTCCCAGTGATGTGTAATAAACCTGTGATTCCATAAATATCTGCCTCTTCAGATTCATACACGATTTACTATGAATATCTATTAAATATGTATAGATCACATCATTATTAACATCAAGGGATTAAAAATTGATAATTCAAAATGGGAATAGAGCTTGGTCAAATCATAAAGTATGAAAAATTTGGCTTTGTCTCTCCTTTGCCTCAGATGCCTGTAGGATGTCCTCCCATGGGCATCACATTTGATACTATTTCTAACATGCAACTTCCCAAGCTTCAAACTCATCCTGCTACTACCTTTTATCACAGTTCAGTTACAGGTTTACTATTCCCCTGGACCTGGCTCATTTTTTCCCCCTTTTTTCTAAAATGGTGGCTAATATCTTGGTACACTGATCAAACTTTTAAGTCAAAGTATGGTTGGACATTACTGACTCGATGGACATGGATTTGAGCAAACTCTGGGAGATGGTGAAGGATAGGGAAGCCTGGTGCACTGCAGTCCATGGGGTCAGAAAGAGTCAGACACAACTGAGTGGCTGAACTGATGAACAACAAAGAATGAACGCCATTAGTGACCCTATCAACAGATGTTTTCCAGTGCTATGGTCTGCAGAGAAGTGTATGTTTGAAAGGGTATTATCCCACACAGCAATATACTGTTGGACTAGGAGCTTAGGATACAATTATCAGGAGTGTCCTTTCTCGGAGCTACCAAGTCATAGCCATTAGATGCATCAGATGATTGTTTACACCGATTATGTAAAGCTCTTTCTTAAGGTATAATTAGAAAATTTATGCTTGAATACTCTGCAACTTTGGCTTCTAATTTTGTTTTTTAATTATTTTGTAGAGTTATACATCTTTTACTCAATGTTGTTCAGTTGTTCAGTCCTGTCAGACTCTTTGTGACCCCATGGGCTGTAGCACACGAGGCTTCTCTGTCCTTCACCATCTCCCAGAGCTTGCCAAACTCTTGTTCCTTGAGTTGGTGATGCCATCCAATCATCTCATCCTCTGTCATCCACTTCTCCTCCTGACTTCTATCTTTTAAGAACCAGGGTCTTTTCCAATGAGTCAGCTCTTCACATCTGGTGGCCAAAGTATTGCTTCAGCTTAAGCATCAGTCCTTCTAATGAATATTCAGGGATGATATCATTTAGGATTGACTGGTTTGATTTCCTTGCAGTCCAATGGACTCTGAAGAGTCTTCTACAACACCACAATTCAAAAGCATCAGGTCTTTGGTACTCTGTCTTCTTTATGGTCCAACTCTCACATTCATATATGACTACTGGAAAAACCATAGCTTTGACTATCCAGACGTTTGTTGCAAAGTAATGTCTCTGCTTTATAATATGTTGTCTAGGTTGGTCTTAGCTTTTCTTCCAAGGAGCAATGTCTTTTAATTTCATGGCTGTGGTCACCATCTGCAGTGATTTTGGAGCCCAAGAAAATAAAGTCTGTCACTGTTTCCATTGTTTCCCCATCTATTTACCGTCAAGTGATAGGACTGGATGTCATGATCTTAGATTTTTGAATGTTGAGTTTTAAGCCAGCTTTTAAACTCTCCTTTTTCAATAAGAGGCTCTTTAGTTCCTCTTTACTTTCTGAGGAATTAACCACATGAGGGTGGTATTATCTGCATATCTGAGGTTATTGATATTTCTCCCAGCAATCTTGATTCTAGCTTCTGGTTTATCCAGCCTAGCATTTTTCATGATGTATTTTGAAATACATAAGGTATTTATTTATAATAAATAAATAAGGTGACAATATACAGCTTGATATACTCCTTTCTCAATTTTGAACCTGTCTGTTGTTCCATGTTTGGTTCTAATGGTTGCTCCGTGACCTGCCTACAGGTTTCTCAGGAGGCAGCTAAGGTGGTTTGGTATTCCTGTCTCTTTGAAGACATCTTTATTCTTTCCCATTCTATTGTTTTCCTCTATTTCTTTGCTGTGTTCACTTAGGAAAGTTTTCTTATCTCTCCTTGCTATTCTTTGGAACTCTGCCTTCAGATGGGTATATCTTTCCTTTTCTCCTTTGCCTTCACTTCTGCTCTCAGTTATTTGTAAATCATCCTCAGACAACTATTTTGCCTTTTTCCTTTTCTTTTTTCTTGGGGATGGTTTTGATTACTGCTTCCTGTACAATGTTACAAACCTCTGTCCATAGTTCTTCAGGCACTCCATCAGATATAATCACTTGAATTTATTTATCACTTCCACTGTCTAACTGTAAAGGATTTTATTTATGTCATACCTTAATGGCTTCCCGGAGAGCACAGTTGGTAAAGAATTCATCTGCAATGCAGGAGGCCCCTGTTCAATCCCTGGGTTGGGAAGATCCACTGGAGAAGGGGTGGGTAGGCTACCCACTCCAGTATTCTTGGGCTTTCCTTGTGGCTCATCGGGTAAAGAATCTGCCTGCAATGCAGGAGACCTGGGTTCGATCCCTGGGTTGGGGAGATCCCCTGGAAAAGGGAAAGGTTACCCACGCCAGTATTCTGGCCTGGAGAATTCCATGGACAGTACATGGGGTTGCAAAGAGTTGGACATGACTGAGCTTCTTTCACTTTCATGTTAATGGCCCAGTGGCTTTCCCTACTTTATTCAATTTAAGTCTGAATTTTGCAATAAGGAGTTCATGATCTGAGCCACAGTTAGCTTCTGGTCTTGTTTTTGCTGAGTGTACAGAGCTTCCCCATCTTCGACTGCAAAGAATATTATCAATCTGCTTTCAGTATTGGAGAAGGAAATGGCAATCCACTCCAGTGTTCTTGCTTGGAGAATCCCAGGGACAGGGGAGCCTGCTGGGTTGCCGTCTATGGGGTCGCACAGAGTCGGACACGACTGAAGTGACTCAGCAGCAGCAGCAGCTTTCAGTATTGACCATCCGGCAATGTCCATGTGTAGAGTTGTCTCTTGGTTGTTGGAAGAAGGTGTTTGCTATGATCAATGTGTTCTCTTGGCAAAACTCTTTTAACCGTTGGCATGCTTCATTTTGTACTCCAAGGTCAAACTTGCCTGTTACTCCAAATATCTCTTGACTTCCTACATTTGCATTTCCATTTACTCAATGGTTGCCTGTTATTTTAATTTTTTAAATTGTTATCAGTCTCATCATCATCCTAGCAAAAAATAATTGCTACTTCTACTTCCACAACCATGACTGCTATGTTCATGATTTGAATCTTTAGTATGTGTAATATGTTTGGAGAAGCTGTTCTCTTGTTTCCATGAGGTGAGAGAACCTTAATGAGATAACACTTCACTCCTCTTCCATGGGAGGAGTATGCATCTATCTGATATTGAGATGGAAAGATTCTAACATCTTTTGGATGATGCTCCTTCATTAGATGGAATGAAGTCAACCCCCTAAATATATGTCCTCACTTGTTCTATTTCCACTCACAAATGTCTAAGAACATTAAAGCTACCAATGGATACTCCAGCTCTAAAAAGAATTATGAAACATCACTGTGGTTTAACTATGGTTGTCAGATTTATCAGTCATTAAGCCCCTATTTTTATCCTTTTCCAGTGTCAGTTTGTTCAAAATTATGAGAGACAAGAGTAAAATTACCCAAAGACTGAAACCCTAACAGCAGTTGATATGCTCAGTTTTACATGTGTTATCCAGTTTTAACTGTTTTAACAATCTTAGGAGGTAGACATCAGTACTCTGATTTTATGAATGATGATGAGAATTTCAGTGTCATAAGTAGCTGGTAAGTAGGAGAGAAAGAATTCTGGTCCAGATACAGCATGTTACTTCCTAGCCTTTATGCTTTTACCATCCAAATACTCATCCTTAAACACTACTTACAGTGTAGTATCACTTTCTTTGAAATATAGATAAATAAATCATGCCTTATGTATGCTATTGTCTGATTTCTTTTTTTTAATTTTAAATTTTAAAATTTTTTTACTTTACAATACTGCATTGGTTTTCCATACATTGACATGAATCCACCACAGGTGTACATGAGTTCCCAACCCTGAACCTCCCTCCCACCTTTGTCCCCATATCTTTTCTCGTATTATATGTTTTTGTTCATGTGGTTCTAAATAACTGAAGTTCATTCATTTATACATTGAATAAAATTCAATTGCCCAAATCCATTCATTATGCTTCTAATGGACATTTGAGTTGTTTACAATCCTTTACTGTTTGAGTAATATTACTATGAAAATTCTTGCACATATCTCTAGATACATGTGCATTTCTCTCTGTTAAATCTTGCTTCACAACTAACACTTGATATTAAGTCTTCTAATTTTAGCTGTTTTGGTGAATGAATAACAGTCTATTCTTGTGGTCTTACTTTTAATTTCCCTGATGTTTAATGAGGATGAGCACATTTTCATGTGACTTTCTTGGTTGTTCGTTTTCCAGATGTATGAATTGCCCTTTAAATTCCTTTGCCACTTTTTTCTATTGTATCCCACTAGGTATCTGACTTATAGATTTGTGAGAGCACAGTATATGATGGAACCCTCTGTCAAGTATGCATGTTGTACATATCCTCTATCACTGTCTAGTTTCACTTTCTTTTGAGAAAAGAAAGTTTTAAAATTTAATGTAATCAAATATATAGTCTTTTGTTGTATTGCTTATATACTTTTTAATAAAATCTTCTCCTAACTGATATAATGAAACTATCCCCCATATTAACTTCTATAAACTTTGTTTTGCTGGTTTTCACATTCAAGTCTCACTTGGAATTGGTTTTCTGGTGGTATGAGGCAGGGTTGATTTACCTGATTCATTTTCTTTCCCCTGTAGGGGACTTGTCCCAATACAATATATGAAAATATCATGTTTTACTCTTTGCTCTGCAGTGTCTCCATTATCATAAATCAAGTATTTATATCTCTGTGAGTCTTCTGAGGGTCTTCTATTCCCCACTAGTCAATTTTTCTAATCTAGTGCTACTTCCACACAGCAAAAATAGCTTATTTGAATACTGCCATAGTCACACATTAATACCAAATTAATGTACTATTTATGAATTCCTTTGGCACTGAAAGGGTAAAGTTGAATAGTTGAGATAGATAGAGACAAAATAGCCCACAAAGCCTGAATATTCACTATCTGGCCATTCCTAATTAATTAGCCAAGTAGAAAATATGTAGAAAAGGTACCATTCTCAAGAGGGATAAAAGTTTTGGTGTCAGTACCAATAATCTTGAAACTATGAAGATTTTCAGTAAAATTACTATAGTTTATACATTCACGTGAGAGTTGGACCATAAAGAAAGTTGAGTGCTGAAGAATTGATGCTTTTCAGCTGTGGTGTTGGAGAAGACTCTTGAGAGTTCCTTGGACAGCAAGGAGATCAAACCAGTCAATCCTAAAGGAAATCAATCTTAAATATTCATTGGAAGGACTGACGCTGAAGCTGAAGCTCCAATACTTTGGCCGCCTGATGTGAAGAACTGACACATTGGAAAAGACCCTGATGCTGGGAAAGATTGAAGGCAGGAGAAGGAGACAATGAGGGATGAGATAGTTGGATGGCATCAGTGACTTGATGGACATGAGTTTGAGCAAGCTCCGGGAGTTGGTGGTGGGCAGGGAAGCCTGGCGTGCTGCAGTCCATGGGGCTGCAAAGAGTTGGACACAACTGAGTGAACTGAACTGATACATTCATGGGGATGTCCTCTCATGTTTGTGACATGGACTTTTTTCATTAGGAAGAGTCACTCTATTGATTCAAGTCATATTTTGTATTTTTCATAACAGCCAGGCCTCCAGATGGTATCTCTAGATGAAGTGTGCAAGAGTCCTTCTAGGTTTGGTATCATTATCTGTAATGTGGAGAGAAAAATCTTTCCTATTCATACAACAGCTGATGGGATAAAATGGGATGTTAGATGAATTAAAAAATTTAAAGTGTTAAATGAAAAAAAATGATATTAACATTTTTGTATGATTCCATGTGAAAAGGAGAATGAGAGCAATAAAATCTACATAAATGGAGAGGTTATAAAGTAAGTAACACAAAAGGAAACTAAATATGCAAGTTTAAAGTAAGATGATAGGCTAAGCTATCCAAAATCATCTCATGTTTACTGTAGTCTTGAAAATTAGGTAATTTGGTGTGATGTGCCCTGAAGTCATGCTGTTGTGTAATGCATGAGATTTGCTTGGAAATCATATTTAAGGTCCAGAAATGGATTAGTGATGAACAGCAAGTAATATTTGGGAAGTAGTAACACATAAAGTAAGCAGTTAGAAAGGGTTAAGTAGAAGTGATCAGAAGAGAAAGCCTGAGAGAAAGTGATTATGTTTCATGCTAAAAGCTGCAGCAGAAATATGGACCTGGGTGTGGGGCATAGACGATGGAAGTGGTACTGAAGACTGATTCTGAGAAAGAGCACTTGCAGTCAGTAATCTTATCATGACAGAGAGTCAGAGAGTGATACTGCTGCTTCCTTCTTCCCTGCTGCTTGCTATCTGTGTAAACTTCTTTTGAGTAGAATTACTGTATTTTGATCTTTAAGATTGCCCTTGATGTTTCTTTTAATGTCATTTCATCTGAATAAATATATGGTGATTAATGTATACTTATTGGGGTGTGTGGGTTTGTATGCGTGTGTGTCCCTAAGTTGAGGGAGTGCTATGAAAAAGGACAGAAAGAGACAAGGTAAGGGCTTGCACTCAGGTCATCTCCTTAGGAGAGATCCTGATAGTAGAGGAACAAAGAGTTCATATGAGGTTATCTTTTTCTCTGACTGATGCCACAACCATGGCATCTCCCTAAATCCCTATAACGACTGCTGGGAGAAGTACAAAATTGCATGTTTTATTATGGACCAAGACTGTGGCTCAGATCATAAATGCCTTATTGCCAAAATTCAGACTTAAATTGAAGAAAGTAGGAAAAACCAGTATTCAGGTATGACCTAAATCAAATCCTTTACGTTTATACAGTGGAAGTGACAAATAGATTCAAGGGATTAGATCTGATAGACAGAGTGCCTGAAGAACTAAGGATGGAGGTTCATGACATTGTACAAGAGGCTGTGATTAAGACCATCCCAAGAAAAAGAAATGCAAAAAGGCAACATGGTTGTCTGAGGAGGTCTTACAAATAGCTATGAAAAGAAGAGAAGTGAAAGGCAAAGGAGAAAATGAAAGATATACACATTTGAATGCAAAGTTCCAAGGAATAGCAAGGAGAGATAAGAAAGCCTTCCTCTGTGATCAATGCAAAGAAATAGAAGAAAACAATAGAATAGGAAAGACTAGAGATCTATTCAAGAAAATTAGAGACACCAGGGAAACTTTTCATGCACAGATGGGCACAATAAAGGACAGAAATTGTATGGACTGAACAGAAGTAGAAGATATTAGGAAGAGGTGGCAAGAATACACAGAAGAACTGTACAAAAAAGATCTCCATGATCCAGATAATCACAATGGTGTGATCACTCACCTAGAGCCAGACATCCAGGAGTGCAAAGTCAAGTGGTCCTTAGGAAGCATCAAAGCTAGTGGAGGTGATGGAATTCCAGTTGAGCTATTTCAAATTCTAAAAGATGATGCTGTGAAAGTGTTGCACTCAATATGCCAGCAAATTTGGAAAACTCAGCAGTGGCCACAGGACTGGAAAAGGTCAGTTTTCATTCCAATCCCAAAGAAAAGCAATGCTAACAAATGCTCAAATGACCACACAATTGCACTCATCTCACATGCTAGCAAAGTAATGCTCAAAATTCTCCAAGCCAGACTTCAACAGTACGTGAGCCTTGAACTTCCAGATGTTCAGGCTGCATTTAGAAAAGGCAGAGGAACCAGAGATCAAATTGGCAATATTCGTTGGATCATTGAAAAGGCAAGAGAGTTCCAGAAAAACATCTATTTCTGCTTTATTGACTATGCCAAAGCCTTTGACTGTGTGGATCACAATAAACTGTGGAAAATTCTGAAAGAGATGGGAATACCAGATCACCTTACCTGCCTCCTGAGAAATCTGCATGTAAGGTCAAGAAGCAACAGTTAGAACTGGACATGGCACAACAGACTGGTTCCAAATTGGGAAAGGAGTATGTCAAGGCTGTATATTGTCACCCTGTTTATTTAACTTATATGCAGACTATATTATGAGAAATGCTGGATTGGATGAAGCACAAGCTGGAATCAAGATTGCCAGGAGAAATATCAATAACCTCAGATATGCAGATGACACCACCCATATGGCAGAAAATGAAGAACTAAGGGGCCTCTTTTTGAAAGTGAAAGAGGAAAGTGAAAAAGTTGGCTTAAAACTCAACATTCAGAAAACTAAGATCATGGCATTTGGTCCCATCACTTCATGGCAAATAGATGGGGAAACAATGACAGGCTTGCTTTATTTATTTATTTATTTATTTATTTATTGACTCCAAAATCATTGCAGTTGGTGACTGGAGCCATGAAATTAAACAACTCTTGCTCCTTGGAAGAAAAGTTTTGACCAACCTAGACAGCATATTGGGTTTCCTGGGTGGCTCAGATGGTAAAGCGTCTGCCTACAATGTGGGGTACCCGGGTTCAGTCCCTGGGTCAGGAAGATCTCCTGGAGAAGGAAATGGCAACCCACTCCAGTACTCTTGCCTGGAAAATCCCATGGATGGAGGAGCCTGGTAGGCTTCAGTACATGGGGTCGCAAAGAGCTGGACACGACTGGATGACTTCACTTTCACTTTCAGACAGCATATTAAAAAGCAGAGACATTACTTTGCCAACAAAGGTCCGTCTAGTCAAAGCTATGGCTTTTCCAGTAGTCACATATGGATGTGAGAGTTGGACTATAAAGAAAGCTGAGTGCCAAAGAATTGATGCTTTTGAACTGTGGTGTTGGAGAAGACTCTTGTGAGTCCCTGAGACTGCAAGGAGATACAACCAGTACATCCTAAAGGAAATCAGTCCAGAATATTCATTGGAAGGACTGATGCTGAAGCTGAAGCTCCCATACTTGGGCCACCTAATGCGAAGAACTGACTCACTGGAAAAACCCTGATGCTGGGAAAGATTGAAGGCTGGAGGAGAAGGGGACGACAGAGGATGAGATGGTTGGATGGCACCCCTGACTCAATGGACAAAAGTTTGAGTAAACCCTGGGAGTTGGTGATGGACAGGAAGGTTTGGCATGCTGCAGTCCATGGGGTCTCAAAGGGTTGGACACGACTGAGCAACTGAACTGAGCTGAATTGTATCACATAGAATATTTGCTAGAGAGCTCAGTTTGAACCTTTTAAAAGATATTTTCACCATTAAACTCAGTTTTCCAAGGACTTTCTCTTGCAGAATATCTTGAAGAAAGAGTAGATCTAATGTATGTTAGTTAAACCTTGACTGAAATCATTCATTCGACATTTAGAAATAAACTGATAGGCCTTTCTATGATAAGCACTCTCACGTGCACTGGCAGTAGAGAGGAGAACACCATACACAGTGCTCTAGTACTTCCAAAAGGGGAAGACAAGTAGAAAAATTACAGATCTTCCCTTGAGAGTCCCTGGGACAGTAAGGAGATCCAACCAGTCCATCCTAAAGGAAATCAGTCCTGAATGTTCATCGGAAGGACTGATGCTGAAGCTGAAACTCCAGTAATTTTGGCAACCTGATGAGAAGGACTGATTCATTGGAAAAGACCCTGATGCTGGGAAAGATTGACCCAACAAAAGAAAGATTCCTTCCTCCCAAAATGATTATACATTAGGATAAATGCCATAAGGACACAAACAGGATGAGATGATAGAAAGCAATCTAGTGGGGACAGAATCAGGTGTCCAGTTTGCATAGGATATTTGCCCGGGGCTTCTCTGTACTGGCACCTGAAGGAAGAGAGGGAGCTGGGCATCCGAAAGGGAAGGAGAAGAGTTTTCTAATCAGAGGAATAGGGACTTGCAGAGACCCTGAGAGATAAAGAACTTGGACTGTTCTTGAAGAAAAGAACAATGGTGGCTTGGATAGGGCTATGGTGGTGGAGACCCAGAGAAATGGCCAGATTTGAGAGCTGTTTTAGACAAAGAGAATAGATCTTCCTTAAGAGAAAATAACACACACTTCCTCGGGATGAAAGAAAAATACAGCAAATCTGAAAACTGAGCCATTCTGTGAAATACTCATTGTGTGACTTTAGTCAATTGTGTCCTGTCTGTTTTTCTCAATTCCTTCATCTCTAAAATGAAGATAATAATATCTACCTTACAGTCTGTGTATGGATTAAAATTAGAAATAGGTGTAAACATTTTGCATGGTGTCTGGAATATATTACATTCTTTTTTTTTTTTCACTTTACAATACTGTATTGGTTTTGCCATACATCAACATGAATCTGCCACAGGTGTACATAAGTTCCCACTCCTGAACTCCCCTTGATAAATGTTAAGTATTGTTAAAATTATTATTATTATTAATTTTATCATATGGTGTTATAGAAGAGATGAGTATCAGAATCCTAAATAAAATAAGCCTTCATCCTCAGTCTTTACGTTTCCTCCTCACTGGAAAAACAAAAGATTTCTAAATCAATATAGGCAACTCATTTTAAATACTTTGTTATAGACAGTATGACGGTATATAGGGGCCAGTTAAAGTTTTATGTCTAGAGGTAGTCAGTTAGCCTATGATCAAGAAAGTACTGTTTAGGAGAGGTCAGCCAGCATTGGGTCAAGTACCAGAAGTCATATTGATTATCAATATAACATAATGAATGTTTTATGTAGTTTGTAAGTCAACTGTACTTAAATAAAAAAAAATAATAAACCAACATCACATTTCAAAAATAATTAAAAATACATGTATATAGTTGTAAGACAAGTTTGGTTATATTAATACTATTGAGTTCTGCAACTGAGCATAGTGAACATGAGATTGATTTTGTCATTGGAACATCCTGATAATTGATCAGTGAATTTTGAGATTGTCTTTCCCTCTTATTTCAGAATAACTTTTTTGTGATAATGATAAATTATATATTGATATTTGATGTAGAATTCTTTCTAAGTAAATATATAAAAGAAATTTATATCTGTGTCTACACACACACACACACACACACACACATACCTAGCACCCCATTTTTAGAGAATCAGATTCATTTCTCTGGGTGGCTCCAAGCACATATAATTGGAAAAATTCAAGGCTATTTACATATATAACTACATTTCAGAGCTACTGCTTAAGTCTGTAAATAAATTCAGTGGAATTCAGGTGCACTAAATGGGTAACTAGGCTAGTTTTGATATATGTCTTCAAAGCATTTTATTTCATAAAACTGCGAAACTGTAGCAGTTAGATGTTCCCAGATGTTTCTCTCACATTCTTGCCTGCCATACTTAAATGATGTTTAAGGACTGGGGTTACCTCTCTGCCCCTCCTCTCCTTTTAGGTGGCCCAACATGTATCAGTCGGTTTGCTTTTAATCACATTTTTGTAAATCTTGGATTATACTGGCAATTTGGAGTAGTGGTTTAGCACACTAAATCTTCTGATTCCACCACCCTAGTCTCCAGGTCTGAGCTGCTTGCAGAGGTTCCCTACCTTACACTAGGAGTCAGGAACACACAGCTAAAAAGGCAGTGTTACCCACTCTGATGGGGACAAAATGGGATCAAGAATCAAGAAGGTCAGGAATTAGAGTTGCTGAGGAGCTCAGACAAGAAGGAAGAAAGGGGAGGGAGTATTTGTGAGAACATTCTGGACCTGCTTGGCACCTATTACAGTGTGTTAGCAAACTCTACGAAATCCCTGAGCTAGGGACCAGGTGCTCACTGTGGCTTATTACACAAGCTCAAGGCCTGTGGTGTGAGCATGCTGAATTAAAAGTCTAGAGACATAGGAAGGATGACTAGAAGAGAAGGATTGGCTTGGCTGGGAATATGCAATGAATTCTACTGATAAAACTGATATTAATAAAATGAAGCTACAACTATTTCTGCCCTCCTTAGAAATAATTCCTCTATCACTGAGTGCCTCAGAATCTATGGGAAATTCAATCAAATGAAACTTTTATTATTGAAATACCAAATATTATTCTGTTCATTTTTCAAACTTGTCATACTTGCACTATCTAATATGCAATGAACTAAGCTTTGTTATTATTCATCCTGTCATCACGTGAATGACTCATTTACAGAGCAGAAGTGATTCTGTACATAGAAGACCTGGATTTTGGCCATGTTTGACTCCAGTTGACAAGTATTAGGCATTCGTGGTGTGCCTTCCCTGTGTTCTGTTGGGTGGGAAAGACTCTACTTGTGTTTTCTTATAAATCAGGAGATCAAACTTGCCTCAGAATAAGTGAAACTTTGAAATTATGCCTCAGGGTTTTATCTCCCAAGGGTACTCAGTAATTACTTGATTCAAATTCCTGGCATCGCAGTAGATTTCAAAATTGCAAAATGTGAATTTTTCAAGAGAACACTGAAAATCAGTTTTAAACACTTGAAAAACATGTAGCTAAATTCACAACTCAAAAGCAAATCTTTTGTTTTTCATATTCATATGATTTTCATGGGAGTGGTCAAACAGTATCACCTTGGCTACTTTCCTTCTTTTTGTACATAATTAGTTCATTTTCACCTCATTCATCATTCATTCAATAAGTATTTATTGTATGTTTTCTCTGTGTCAGGTATCGCGCTTTGATCTAGAGATAAAATGATGAGTATGAAAGTGGTCACCACTCCTGCTTCTTGGAACTCAGTCTGGTGAAAAACAAGCATTAATGAAAATACCACACATCCTTATAAAGTTGCATTTTAAGGGTTAAGTGTTATAAAGGAGAATGATAGCATACTGTGAGTGAGCATAATATAATTTAGATGAATCAGAAGAGACTTCCTTAAGAATAGGAAGTGGGTTGAGATCTGCACAAAGGTAAGCTTTAGCTAGGCAAAGACATGCAGCAATGGGAGCAGCATGTAGCCAGAGGACCATCTGACTTCAAGGACATACCTGAAAAACAGATTTCAGTAGCTGGGATGAGAGAGCAGAAGGAAAGGCAATAGGAGATGAGACTAAGGTAGGCGGGACAAGGCAAGATGAGGAGGTCTCCCCTCACACACACTTTCTTACTTTCTCTGATTTTCCCTTCACCCAGTTCTCTCAACTGAAGGACTTCATTCCAAGAACACCACCAACACTTTCCCTACATCCATTACTTTCACCCGGAATTTCCTCCCTATATTCCATTTTCTTCCACGAAATCTTTCAGTGATGCCTCAAACAGAACTTCTCTTATACTTTCTGTTTCCATGATGGCTCAGATGGTAAAGAATCTGCCTGCAGTGCAAGAGACCCAGGTTTGATTCCTGGGTTGGGAAGATCCCTTGGAAAAGAGAGTGGCAACCCACTCCAGTATTCTTGCCTGGAGAATTCTCTGGACAGAGGAATTTGGTGGATTACCATCCATGGGGTCTCAAACAGTCAGACACGACTGAGTGACTAACACCTTTCTATTTCCATGAACTTTGTATTTTATTAAAACTGATATTTCCTATTATCTCATACTTTGATTATATATATATATATATTTCCAGATTTTATGACCTACATAGCAGAAATCATGTCTTGCTCATTTCCTATGGGTCCTAGCAAAGTGCCTTTTGTCCAGTAAGAATCTTATAAATTCTTACTGAATTCTGTTAGCAGAGGTGTCTATAGAAAAAAAAAAGCAAACGCAGATACATTCCTTTGTTTTCTTTCTTTTTTCTTAAAAAGAGGCAACATAAAACAGCAAAAGGCATTATGTAGCATTGTAGACATAATCCAAAAGATTTCTAATGTTTGTAAAAATTAATTTTATTTTAAAGAAGAAATATGCTACATGAAGTCCAGATAAGAACTTCCTGCTATTTGGCGACATATTATTATATTATTTTGGAAAATTCCAAATAGTCTGGATGATCACAACCTTTTACCAAAAAATTGGTATAATAAAAGCAACTTTTCTGTAAAAATTAATGCTGTTTATAAAACATTTGAGAAATAGAAAAAACAGGAAAAGAGCCATATTTGAGGAATTTTGTTTCATCCTGAAATTCTGAGCTTCCTTCATATGTATCTAACGTTCTCTAGTTTTACTTTTCCTGCACTATTTTTGAGAAACTTGTGGAAGTTTTAGACTGAGTAATATGTTCTCTTAACCAAAAAGGATTGGCACAATGCACACCCATTAACTATCTTACTCTCTGTAATCCTTTCTAATGTATGTGCTTATGCCTCTTGCATTACTGACATCTCTTAGAAATGTTACTTCTTAATTTACAGTTGTGCCTTAGGCTGAACATGGATTTACTGTTTGTCAACTTTACATGGAGTGAATTTAGGTACTGAGATGAAATAGTAGCCAATTGAGAAACATGATATTTAGAGATTAGTGTTAAATATACAGTTTGTGGCAGTGGGAGATTGCTTTTTTCAATGATTAGGACAGTAAAGAAAGGGACCACAGCATCACTGATGAGTAAGGAGGACTGATGCAAAATAGGGAGAACACAAATGCAGCCTGAATCTCTCTGCTTGAACTTGATTCAACAAAAAAAGAAATTGCAAAGGTTGAGTTTGTTTTCAATAGTCTTTATGAAACACTAGGATTTAAACTTTTAGACAGAGGCAGGGTGGTCTAAGGGTTTCCCAGATAGCACCAGTGGTAAGGAACTGCCTGCCAATGCAGGAGACAGACGTGGATTCCATCCCTGAGTGGAGAAGATCTCCTGGAGAAAGGCATGGCAACCCACTCCAGTATTCTTGCCTGGAGAAACCCATGGACAGAGTAGATGGCAGGCTACAGTCCATAGGGTTGCAAAGAGTTGGACATGACTGAAGCAATTTAGCACACAGGTACACATGCACGCAAGGTGTTCTAAGCTGAAATGAAACTGAGAGAGACAATAAAATTTATGAAGAGTAATGCCTAGTATCTATGGATAGGTTTTTAACCTGAGATCCACAGGTCATATCCAGGAGTCTGTATGCAAGTTTTATATCTGTGTGTGTGCTTTCAGGGGTTCACTATAATTAAGAAGCTCTGTGTATGATATAATTTTCTATCCATTTAATCAACTATCTGGCTAGTATTTATTTCTGAATACTTCATGTTTTTTGCCTTTTTTCCCTCTGTTTTTTAAAATTTATTTATCTTTAATTGGAGGATAATTGCTTTACAATATTGTATTGGTTTCTGCCATATATTAACATAAATCAGCCATAGGTATATTAATACATATGTCCCCTCCCTCTTGAACCTCCCTCCTACCTCCCACCCCATCCCACGCCTCTAGGTTGTCACAGAGCACCAGATTTGAGTTCCTAGCATAGTACAGCAAATTTCCCCTGGCTATCGATTTTACATACGGTAGTGTGAATATTTCATTTTAAATTGTGTGATATAACTATGCCTATTCCCTAGCTGTAACTGATATTTTGATGTAGCAGTTCAGAGAGTATGGTCCCATACACCTCTGGAATCTCCAGCCAAGACCCATTCAAATCAAATCTGCATGCATGTTAAATTGCTACAGTCATGTCTGACTCTTTTGCAACCCCATGGACTGTGTTCCCTGTCCATGGGATTCTCCAGGCAAGAATACTGGAGTGGGTTGCCATGCCCTCCTCCAGGGGAACTTCCCAACTCAGGTATCGAACCCTTGCCTCTTATGTCTCCTGCATTGGTAGATGGGTCTTTTATCACTAGCATCACCTGGTAAGCCCAGATCAAATCTATTTTCATGTTAATATTAGAAGGTTATTTATCTTTTTTACTGTTTATACTTGAACTGATAGTGCAAAAACAATGATCAGTAAAACCACTGGCAACTCAGCTTTAGCCAAGGCAGAAATACCTAAAGTAATAACTATATTCTTCATTGCCATGCATTTACAGGGGAGAAAAAAAAACAGTTTTACTTAATGTTCCTGAGAGAGTAGTGAAAAAGAATTGCATTCAAAGAGGGTACTGGAATTTATTTTACCAGTCCCCAGTTGACAGGCCTTAGTTCATTTCATAGTGTTTTGTTTTATAAATGTTGCTGCAGTGAACAACATTGTACTTGATGTGCTTTTGCACTAATATCTGTAAGTTAACTCCAGTCAAAGACCATCTGGAACATACACACAGGTCAATAAACTAGGTTTATTACTCATGGCAACGAGGGAGAAAACATGCTAGTTAATTTTGGAGAAGGTCCAAAGCAAGGGGATTAGTTTTAGATTAGATGCTGTCAAAAATCACAATTAATCCAGTTGCTGGGTATCTCAACAAATCTATCTACAGAAAAGGCTTACTGGAAAGAAGTTAAGACTATAGCTGGGGTAGAAGCAGCAGTCACTTATACTAGCTGGGAGAGAGGGATGTTTGATATTTTGTGTTTTGTACAGTGATAGATTTTGTCTGCACTTACATGAAATTATAAAATAACTTTATTTTGCCTCATTTTATCAAGGTCTCAGAATGACCTTGTCTGAGGTATTCGGTGTTTTGTGAGAGTGTGTATGTCCCACAGAAGAACATGATCTAGCTATGAGCATCAGGCCAACTCTGAACAACCCAAAGTTCTAGCTATGTGTCAGTGGGGATATCAGGAGCTGGTTTTCTTATCCTCACATTTAGAGGGTGCATGGGCAGTATTGTAAATGTGAGGTCAAAAGGGATGCCGATGCAGCCAGAGAAAACTTCATTTTGTCCTATCTCTTTCCCTTTCAGTCCAAGTTGGCAGCATTTCTGATGAGATGGTTGCCTGGTTGTTTCCATCAATCATACCCACAATTTATTTAGAGAAAATTATTATCCAGCCATATCCTTGATTTTTCCTCGAGTACCCACTTTATCAGTTTCTGCAATATGAAAAAGCAGAATTTTCTAAATTTTCAAGTTCTGATTTCATTTTTCATAACATTTCCTTTGTCAATTTACCTCTTTCCTCTCACATTTTACTATGGGCAGTAAGGAAAAACCAGGTAGTGACTTTAACACTTTGCTTAAAAAATCTTCTCAGCTAAATATCCAACATATTAATAATCATAAATCCTACCTTCCACAGAACACTGGAATACAAATCAGCCAACTACTTTCTCATTCTATAACAAGGGTACTCTTTCCTCCAGTTTTCACTATCATGTTCCTCAGTTCTATCAGACTTCACCAGAAGAATTCATCATTCATATTTCTACCAATAGCACCTTGAAGGAAATGCAGGTTGTATTCTAACACGCACCTCAAACTTATCCAGTTTCTACCTGTTACCCAGTTCCAAAGTCACTTCCAAAATTTTAGGTATTTGTTACAGTAGCACCTCATTTTCTGATACCAAAATCTATATTAGTCAGGGTTCTCCAGGGAAACAGAACCAACAGATATATAAAATTAGAATCTCTACTTTTATTTTAGATATAGTTCTGAATTGTCTTCTATTAATCCACCTGTTTGATCTCTAGTATCAAATGCTTCCATTTTTCTAACTTTATCAAATTTAAAATAGGGCAAGATTAGATAAATTCCATGCCAAGTTTGCTACTGCCCCCTTTAAAGTTTTTTTCAAATCAATTCTCAGATGTTTAATCTTCCAGATAATTCCCAGTATTATTTTATAAAGTTTCCCTTGATTCTCCCACCACAAAAATTCTTAGTAGTGTATTAATTGGATTAATATTTAATATAAAATGAAACCTAGAAGAATTTGCATCATCAAAATATTGAGTCTTAAGGGTTCTCATTATGGTCTTGGTGGATTAGCTTATAAAAGACTAGTACTTCTGGAGAGAACAACTAGAAAATACTGGGCGAAAACACTTCTTTAATGTTTGAAGACATTAGAGAACTCCTAATACTATCAAAACTTAAGGAGCCAAGATATGATATAGAAGGTAAGTAAAAAGAGGTTAATCAAACCATTTGACCCCTCTTTCCTCCTAAAGCTGGGGGGTTGAAAAGCTAAGTAAAGTCTTCTGCAGTTTTAGAGTTTTAGTGACACAACTTTAGAGTTCAAGGTTTGCCAAGATAGGAGCGGCTTGGCAAATATCCAAGTATTTCATTTGAGGCTGCCCCTGCTCTCCCAGAAGGCTAGATCTTGAGAGTGAGAGAACCAGAAATAGATCAGCTCTCAATAAAACTGAAATAGAGCCTTGAATCACAGTAATCTCTCACTGGATTATAACAACATGTTCTAGATAAGCTACAACCCACAACAAGGGCAAGTTCTCTCTGGAAAAAGAATCTCTGACTTTTAAATGCCTTTTTATAAGCAGGGTCCTGCATTCAATCTAAACCATCTTTGTCACTCAGCAGTTTGACTATGATATGCCCAAAGTGTAATTTTATTACCATTTCTTAGTATTTCTTGAATCTTCGGTTTGTTGTCTTTCATCACTTTGGGCATAACAGAAAACAAGACCAAATGACTGAAAACTAGGAGAAAGATCTGTAAGAGATCCAGATATTGAAGCTATTACACAGGGACATTAAATATTATTAATATGTTCAAGAAAATATAGAAGATAAAAACATCAGCAAAGATAGAATTTACTTTATAAACGTCCATGCAAACCTTTATAGAAGAACCTATTGAAATTTAAAGATACAATAAATGAAATTAAGAACTCAGATGAATGTAAAGTCAGATAAAAGGATAGAGAACTGAAAAAAAAAAGTTAAACCAGAAACTAATGAAACCAGTTACCTACATGGAGTGTGTGAAGATGAGATGGAAGGATTAAAAACTAAATGTAATCTCTTCAAGTATTCCTTTTAAAATGGTTTGGTATTTTGAATCATATTATTTTTTTACATATTTGAAGAAATTAAAATCAAACATAAGGGGAAAGTAACATAAAATAAATGAATGTAATCATATATGAAATAGATAACTAGGAAATTTTAAAGGAATCTAGTACCACAATCACATATTTAAATAAGAATTGATAATATATATTTTAATTTGAATAAAATAGCTTATACAAAATCAAAAATGAAAATAGGGTCTTTTATGCTATCCATTCTCTTTCCTTAAAAGCAGAGTGTAAGATGGAAATTTGCATGCAAGTGATTTATTGAAAGGATACTGTCAGGAAAATCCTATATGGGAGTGAAGATAGCAGGATAGTGAAGAAAAGCAAATTAACAAAGAGCTGGTTTCAGATTAATCTTAGTTTCATCTTGGTCCCCCCCTGGCTAGAATGATGATGATAATGTTGATCATAATATGGTACACACTATGTGGCATTAATCTCCCTTGAGGATTTTCATGTATTAACTAACCCTTATAACAATGTCATGATAGAGATACTATTATTACACATTTTTTCAGATGAAGAATCTGTATACAGAGAAGGTGAGATTACACAGTTAACGGTAGACTGGGATTTGCACACACTCAGTAAATCTCTAGAGTTTCTAACCTAGTGTAAAAAGAAAAACAGATTCTTTTTAAGTTGGGTTAGGCTACAATCTTGTTCATAACTGATTGCACTGAGAATTATAAAGTAAGTTCTCTCTAGACCAGACATGAGGAAGGCCAGCAGACTATCAGAGGCATTAGAAGAGAATTATATCCAGTGTTACTCTATTCTGAATGCTGGCCAATCAACTGAATTACAGTGTTTCAATGTGGCAAAAGGGACACAGTCAGAAGTAGAAGTCAGAAAGTCTCAGACAGAGGCTAGTGAGCAGTGCCTTCAAAGGACAGAAACAAGAGCAACAGGTGGAAGTGGAAAGAGAAAGGAGTCCCAGTGGACATATATGACTGGGCATAGAGTGGGGACAGGAGCTTTGAAGAGACTGACAAAGGAACTGAGTCATTAGTCTGAGGCTGCTGCCAGTTGTTACTGGGACTCTTGCCTTGCTGTGCCACATCAAATCACATGTTATCTCTTGCAATATATTTTTTATTATAATAAATCTTTACCAATAAATTATTCTTTTGGCCAAATGAACTGAAGGAAAATGTAAATCCCTGGTGACCTGGGATGCCTTCTTTTATCAGACAAGGAGGACAAAATATCCATCATGCTTCCTTTTGACTTGTGTTCAGTGGTATAAGGCTAAATTTAGTTTCAAGAGAGGTAATAATTTTATTTCTAGATTCTGATCAAACATTATCTGTGTAAGGACTGCAGGCTTCCCCAATGGCTAAGCAGGCAAAGAATCCATCTACAATGCAGGAGAGACACAGAAGATGCAGATTTGATCTCCTGGTTGGGAAGATCCCCTGGAGAAGGAAATGGCAACCCACTCCAGTATTCTTGCCTGGAGAATCACACGGACAGATGCACCTGGTGGGCTACAGTCCAGGGGGTCGCAAAGAGTTCAACATGACAGCATGAGCATGGACCTGGATGGATAAAGATTGCACATGGCATTTCAATTTTCAATATTTAATCGTTCTGCTTTAAGATAGATTTGATATTTTAAGCTTTCTCTTTGAAAACAGGCACAGTATAAATCTCAAACAGAAGTATGGGAGAGATGGAAATAATATCACTATTTCAGATTCTGTTGTGGTATAGGAACATATGACAAAGTAGGCCAGCAGACATGAAATAAAACATTATTGAGTAAGAGAATGTGACAAAACACAGCAGATTGATTTATACATTTACAAAAGCACACAGCCCATTAAGAGGAGGCCGAGAGTGGCCAAGAATGCCAAGGCAACCATTTCCTTACATAGCAAAAGCAAAATGCTAGATGTTGGGAAATATGAAAGTGGAAGGTCATACTGGCTGTTACTATTTCTATTCATGTAACTTTTTGTTAAACAAAGTATCATAAAATGTTAATAAAATGCAAAAATTAATGTGTGAGAGTAGATAAATATAACTGAGTAGATACTTTAAATAGTACTTAAGTAGAATAGAACTTTGTCACTTAATGTAGAAATTATCAACTCTAAATTATTCTCCTTGGAAATCCAAGAAACATCAGTAAACCTAGCCTCAGCTAAAACTACTTATTAGTCTGGAAATTTTTAGATGATCTACAGAGACTAATGCAGAAGTAAAACTAAAACCTTCCAAATCTCAACTGATCAGAACTCTTAGGGAATAATTGCATTCATTGCTTTATATTTTTTCTGTTAACTAAGAGTTCACCAATCAGTCTGTTTTGCTTCAACTCTTTGCAGCTAAAAGTATCTATAATTTAACATGCTGAGTATCAATTTTTTACTGTAGTAAGGAGAGAATATTTAACAAAACTTAAGTGTTATGACTGTAAGTGCTTTTAAGGAAAGAAATTTGCGTGCAGTTGTGTAAAACACTCAGTATGGTACTTGATCCACAGTAAAAATGCTCTGTGTAGTAGTAATACTACTACTACAGTTAGTAGTATTACTGATATCATGAATAGCACATCCAATGTAAGGTAGAATGCACAATGACTTCTAAGTGATTGAAGATTTCCTGTATTTTCAACCCCAGTTTAGTTTTTCTATTACAAAGCTTTTAAAAAATATTTACTGTACACTATTTAATAAAAATAAGGAAAAGTAACACAAATAAATAAATATATGGGTAACCTTTAGTTGTATTTCAGGAAACTAAGGTTTTAAAATTTCTTCTTTAAGAAGTGCAAAGCATTTCCACACATATTCATCATCTATCTGCACAATATTCTGTGTAAGAAAGGGCAGTAACTGTTCCCAGAGCTTGGAAGGAAAAACACACAAAGGTTAACTGACTTGCCTGCTTGGCAGAAACAGAATTAGAATCTCTTGTCACTTGGCACTTGATTCTCCCACCATGTAGCTTAAGACCATTTTGCTACCAACAATCTTAATTACTAATCACTAAGATATTCAGAAACATTGATCACCACATGGATTGGTTTAGATCCTTAACATGTGGTGGGGAAGCATTTCTTACCTTTTTCTCCCAATGACTAAAAGCTCTGATTAGGTCAGATGGCCTCGATATTTTTAAACTTTAAATTTTCACCTGTGACAGTCTATAAAGATACCCTTTAACTCTGAGACAAATGAGACTAAAATAGATAGAGACAGTCTTGCAAAGAAAATTAAAAAAAAAAAAAACAAACATAACATTCTACATTCAGTCAGCTCTCCCTGGAGCATAGTATTTACAAATGAGCACAAAGCTGGCTTCTAGTGGTTGTCATGGAGATGGTGAGGGAGATTGGATTTAGGATATATCAATACTTTGGAAGTAGAGCTGGCTGGATTTGCTCATAAATTATGTAGGTGTGAGACAAGGAGGCTAAATCCCAACTTTTGGGTCTGAACAGCAGGGTGAATATGGAATCATTTCTGGAGATGAGAAATACACGAAGAACAGGTTTGTGGGAATGAAATACAGAGGATTTTATTTTGCAAGTGTTAAAGCTAAGTAGCCTCACATTCATTAGGTAGAGATACCATATAAGCAAGTACATATCTTGACCTAAGACTTATGGCCAGAGCCAAAGATAGAAATGTGGGTCACAGGGAACTAAATGAGATCACTGGCTAGAAAGTACACATTGAGATTTCTGAGGACTAAGAATTGGATGCACTAAGGCGGTAGGATCCCATAGGGGGAAAAAAAATGGTTCAGTGAGGGAGGTAGGAAAACAGTGTAGTTAGTGTTCCAGAAGTCAAGAGAAGAAAGCATTTTAAGACATGATCTCAAAATAACAATCAACTCTATCCACTGCTACTGCTGCTGAGGCTAAGTCGTGTCAGCTGTGTCTGACTCTGTGTGACCCCATAGATGGCAGCCCACCAGGCTCCGCTCTCCCTGGGATTCTCCAGGCAAGAAAACCGGAGTGGGCGGCAATTTCCTTCTCCAATGCATGGAAGTGAAAAGAGAAAGTGAAGTCGCTCAGTCATATCCGACTCTTCGCGACCCCATGGACTGCAGCTCACCAGGCTCCTCCATCTGTGGGATTTTCTAGGCAAGAGTACTGGAGTGGGGTGCCATTTAAGAATTCAAATAAGATGACTGAGACTAGATCACTGGGTTTTGAACACGCTGTTCATTAATGACTATGAAGAATTAGATTTCTATTGGACATAGAGTTCTAATTGAAATGAGTGGAGAAGGGATGTGAAATGGGAAATTGGAAAAAGAGGGTAAACAACAAGTTCTAGCACTTTTGTCAAACAGTAAAGCAAAGAAATAGAACTGAAGCTGGAAAGGCATATAAGACCAAGCTTTTTAATTTTGTTTGGTTTTATTTATTTAGATCAACTTTTTTAATGTTAAACATGAGATACAGTACAGCAAGTCTATATGCTATTGAGAATAATATTTATAATAGAGAGAAAAAAAAACTGATGGTATGAAAATAAGAAAGAAGAACTCCAGGAGTAAAGTCTTTGAGTTAAAGCACAGCATCGTATATGTACTACTATATAAAAAATAGATAACTAATAAAAACCTACTGTATAGTACAGGAAACTCTACTCAATACTCTGTAATGACATATACAGGGAAAGAACCTCAAAAAGAGTAGATGTATGAATATGTATAACTGACTCACTTTCCTTTACAGCATAAACTAACACAACATTATAAACCAACTATACTCCAATAAAATTTAAAAAAAAACACCTAGAATGACACAAAGTGTATAAGTTATATGTTTACCATAGCTGGAAGCATGGATGATTCATGCCTTGGAATAGGAGAGGAGCAGAGAGCCCTGGCATATAGGCAGGTAATTTTGTAAAATTTAATGGTTAAAGAGGCAAGGAAAATCTTTTCCACTTATCCCTATTAGAGAAATGAGAAGAAAATGACATCAGCATGAGTTGACAGAAGGGGGAGTTGTAGATTGGAGAAGAGAAAGGTCTAAAAAGCAGTCAGAGGAAGAATGTAAAGACTAGGGAAAATTGTAGTGTTGCCATATAGTGTTTGGGAACTGTAGCATGGTTCTGAGTTTTCTTCTTGCCATCTCCAACTGTTCAGCCAGAGGCAGAGAATGCAGATAGTTGATTTTAACCAAGATTGGGGTTTGCCAATGAGTATGATGACAGGGGAGAAAAGCAGCAGAATTAGTAGTCGATGAAGAGGAGTGTTTATAGTAATGATTACGGGATCTTTTTAAACTGGATAAGAAAGGAATTAAGTATATATACAGATTAATGGAAAAAGCAATAGTAAATGCATTAGAAATATCAACTGGTTAAAGATTGGAAACTCTATACTTTTTATCCCCCTTTCTCCAGTGTTACTATTTTTAAAACATAGGATTTTTTAATAAATAACTACCATAAAATATAGTATTACAGTCTGCATCAAAATGATACTAACTTGGTAGAAATTCAAAGTTATTCAGTTTTCAGAGAAGTATCTACAAATTTTCATTCATGTATTCCAAAACCCAAATTATGAGAGCCCACTGAAATCAGCATTGTCTGCTGTATTTGTTTAGTACCTAAATCTTTTTGACTCATCCCTCTCAAACTATATCCAAATGAAGCTCTAAGAACTTTGGGCTCTTTTTTCCTATAATGTTTCTCTTATTTGTATTAATATTATTTCTCTCTTATATTCACCTCACACACATTGGGGTCGCAAGAGTCAGACACAACTTAGCAACTAAACCATCTCTACCTGAACACTCTCCAGCCCAAATTGTCCTGCAGAATTAATCTTTGGATTCCCTTACTCATGCTCCATTTGCAACCCAAGTGTTTTTCAAATATAGCTAACATGGTTTTATTTTATATCTCAAACTGTTCACATCTATGCAATACTTTCTAGTTTCCTGCACCTTTACATTATTTTATATCTTCCTCTTTCCCTTCTGTTTCTGTTCCATGCTCTGATCTGTGAATGCCAAAATCTGCCCCTGGAATAGTTAGAGGTTTCATCATGCATTTAGTCAGCTGTGAGAGAGAGATCTTGAGAATCCTGGACATCAGGGGACCACGACTAGTTGGCAAATTCTTCTGTGGTAGTCTTGGTTTGGAAACACTTCACAGACTGTTTCCTGTGAGCTGGGCAGAGATTACTCTTGAAAATATCCCTTCTAGTCAGCTGCTTATGTTTTGGCTCTGTGCAAATTGGAGCATGATCCTTCAGAAGAAGGCAGTAGAAGTTTTGCTTGGGAAACTTGGGAGACATTTGTTAAAGGAGAGAATGGTTGTGATTTTGTGAATTCAGAGCCCAAGACTAATCAACTTCCTTTTCTTCTTTCAAACATATGGGATGAATAAAGAGACAAATAAGTTTAGTGATTTAGCTACCCTTGTCATCTATTTCCCCCCAAAAAACTATTTTTAAAGGAAAAAAAAAAGCCTTTGTTTATATAAGCCATGGTGGTTTGACAGCATAGTTGGAAGAGCTGGTGACCTAGCTAAATCCTTTAGAAGACTTGGCTAGAGGGAGATACAAATACATAGGATAACAAGATACTGATATTTTGTAGAGCCTACTGGAGGTGGTTATTAGACCTAAAGAATAAAAAATTTGGCCAGGCTATAAACTCTTCTCCTTAACTGAGAATAGACACTCTGAAGGCTTAAAGAAATATCTGAAAACTGCTGATTGTTCAGGCTCTACCAAGAAACATTTCTTTGTACAGTACCTTCTTTCCATACTAAGATTAAAAAAATGATGGCTTAAGGAATACAGAACACATAGATGTTGGTCGGTGACCTGTTGTGTATAGATGATGCTTCAGGGAGTCTGCAAACTGAACCCTGTGAATAATGTCACTTCTTTCTCCTTACATGCTCACAGCAAAAGCCCAAACAGCCAAGCTGAACCCCTCCTTGTTTCAGAGCAGACAGAGGTCAATGTGACTCAGGATAGAAAGCTGCCAAAGGGAAAGTGAAAACAGACCCAACTGAAAGAATTGCAAGAGCTGAAGAAAATCACATCAGGGCTCATGAGGTTGACAGAATGATCCACAAAATGTATAAAGTTCACAACTTTCTCATTGTTAGTTTAGGTGCAATTCAGAATAAAGTGTCAATACAGGGAAAATGGCGTGACTTGGACCTCCAATCATTTGCCTTCCACAAAAATAGAATGTCCTGCAAACTCTGCATTTTCTTCTGTGTTATAGTTAGTGTCTCCAGGAAGGAATGTCGATGAGCACATTGTTAGGGAATGTTGTTAGTAGAAAACAATCAGAAATCTGGAGCAAGCGTTCATTTGTTTCTCTTTTTGTGTTTACATCCCAGCTGAGAAAGCACCAAAATCAATCAATCAAATATATATATATATTTTTTTTTTTTCTAATGCCAATGCCAATACCATAGTCTTGATTACTATAAAGTGTTAGTTGTTCAGTCATGTCCGATTCTTTTCAACTCCATGGACTGTAGCCCACCAGACTCCTCTGTCCATGAAATTCTCCAGGCAAGAATACTAGAGTGGGTAGTCTTTCCCTTCTTCAGAGAGGCCCCTTGATTACTTTAGCTTTATAATAAATTCTTTTTCCTATATTCAGAATTATTTTGGCTATTTTGGATCTTTTGCAATTCTATATAAAGTTTAGAGGGTGCTTGTCAGTTTTTTCCAAAAAAAAAAAAAAAGACGTCTGGAATTTTGATTGGAACAGGATTGAAACTGTAGACCAATTTGTGAAGAAATGACAGTCTAACAATTTGAGGTCATCTAATGTAAGAAAGGCAATGGCACCCCACTCCAGAACTCTTGCCTGGAAAATCCCATGGACAGAGGAACCTTGTAGGCTGCGGTCCATGGGGTCGCTAAGAGTCGGACACGACTGAACGACTTCACTTTCAGTTTTCACTTTCATGTGTTGAAGAAGGAAATGGCAACCCACTCCAGTGTTCTTGCCTGGAGAATCCCACGGGCGGGGGAGCCTTGTGGGCTGCCGTCTATGGGGTTGCACAGAGTCGGACACGACTGAAGTGACTTAGCATCAGCAGCAGCAATGTAAGAAAATTGTATATCTCTAATTTATATATAATTTCTCTCATCAATATTTCACAGCTTTTAGTACACACAGAACTTGCACATGAAAATTTTTTTCTCTAAGTATGTCAGTTTTTTCCTGCTACTGTGAATGGTATTGTTTCGGATTTTTGTTTTCCAGGTGTTTATTGGTAGTATATAGTTGTGGGCTACAATATTTCTAAATATTTCTAAATTCATTCATTTGTTATAGGAGCTTTATCTTGTAGATCCATTAAGTTTTTCTCTTTATATGATCATATGATGATCATAATATCAGAAAACAAAGATGGTACTCATTTCACACAAAATCATATGTCTTTTTAAAAATTCTTATCTTACTGCAATGGCTACCTTCAGTTCAATGTTGAATAAATCTACTAAATGTACAATGTACTAAGCATGAATATATTTGCCTTATCACTGATTCTAGGGAGTAGGGATGTTCATTCCATCTTTGATTAATAAGTATACTGTGTAATTCTGCTGTAGACACACTTTATCATGTTGAAAGAATTTTATTTCTACTTAATCATAAATTAGTACTGAATTGTATAGAATGCTTTTCTGCATTTGTTTAGATTATTATATTTTTACCCCTTATTCTGATACAATAATAAATTATATTAATTATCAAATGTTAAATCAAATTTCAATTCCTGGACTAACTACACTTGGCCATGATGTATTATCTTTAATGGCTGCCTTTAAATTAACACAATATTTTAAGGATTTTTGCATTGATATTCTTCAGAAATATTGGTTTATAGTTTTACTTTCTTATAATGTCTTTTTTTTCTGATTTTGCTTTTTTATCAGGTGGTGCTGATATCATTAAATGAATTAGGAAATGTTTCTCAGCTTCCAAAAGAGTTTCATAAAATCGGTATTATTTCTTCCTTAAATGTCTAGTAGAATTATTGGTAAGGATATCCTGGCCTTCAGTTGTTAACGTTCAAGTATTTTATGGTACAAATTCAATTTCCTTAACCAAATGGAATTATTCAGATTTTTTATTTCAATGGTGTTCAGCTCAGTTCAGTTCAGTTGCTCAGTCGTATCTAACACTTTATGACCCCATGGACCGCACCACACCAGGCCTCCCTGTCCATCACCAACTCCTGGAGTTTATTCAAACTCATGTCCACTGAGTCAGTGATGCCATCCAATCATCTCATCCTCTGTCATCCCCTTCTCCTACCTCTTTCAATCTTTCCCAGCATCAGGGTCTTTTCAAATGAGTCAGTTCTTTGCATCAGATGGCCAAAGTATTGGAGTTTCAGCTTTAGCATCAGTCCTTCAAATGAACATTCAGAACGGATTTCCTTTAGGATGGACTCGTTGGATCTCCTTGCAGTCCAAGGGACTCTCAAGAGTCTTCTCCAACACCACAGTTCAAAAGCATCAATTCTTCAGCACTCAGCTTTCTCTATAGTCCAACTCTCACATCCATATATGACTACTGGAAAAACCATAGCCTTGACTAGACAGACCTTTGTTGGCAAAGTAATGTCTCTGCTTTTTAATAAGCTGTCTATGTTGCTCAGAACTTTTCCTCTAAGGAGTAAGTGTCTTTTTATTTCATGGCTACAGTCACCATCTGCAATGATTTTGGAGCCCCCCCAAATTAACTCTGCCACTGTTTCCATTGTTTCCCTCATCTGTTTGCCATGAAATAATGGGACCAGATGCCATGATTTTAGTTTTCTGAATGTTGAGCTTTAAGCCAACTTTTTCACTCTCCACTTTCACTTTCATCAAGAGGCTTTTTCGTTCCTCTTTACTTTCTGCCATAAGGGTGGTGTCATCTGCATATCTGAGGTTATTGATATTTCTCCCGGCAATCTTGATTCCAGCTTGTGCTTCTGCCAGCCCAGCGTTTCTCATGATGCACTCTGCATATAAGTTAATAAGCAGGGTGACAATATACAGCCTTGACATACTCCTTTTCATATTTGGAACCAGTCTATTTTTTCATGTCCAGTTCTAACTGTTGCTTCCTGACCTGCATACAGATTTCTCAAGAGGCAGGTCAGGTGGTCTGGTATTCCCATCTCTCTCAGAATTTACCACAGTTTATTGTGATCCACACAGTCAAAGGCTTTGGCATAGTCAATAAAGCAGAAATGGATGTTTGCCTGGAACTCTCTTGCGTTTTTGATGATCCAGTGGATGTTGGCAATTTGATCAATGTTTCCTCTGCCTTTTCTAAAACCAGCTTGAACCTCTGGAAGGTCACAGTTCACATATTGCTGAAGCTTGGAGTGGAGAATTTTGAGCATTACTTTGCTAGCATGTAAGATGAGTGCAATTGTGTGGTCATTTGAGCATTCTTTGGCATTGCCTGTTTTTGGGATTGGAATGAAAACTGACCTTTTCCAGTCCTGTGGCCACTGCTGAGTTTTCCAAGTTTGCTGGCATATTGAGTGCAGCACTTTCACAGCACCATCTTTTGGGATTTGAAATAGCTCAACTGGAATTCCATCACCTCCACTAGCTTTGTTTGTAGTGATGCTTCCTAAGGCCCACTTGACTTCACATTCCAGGATGTTTGGCTCTAGATGAGTAATCGCACCATTGTGATTATCTGGGTCGTGAAGATCTTTTCTGTACAGTTCTTCTGTGTATTCTTGCCACCTCTTCTTGATATCTTCTGCTTCTGTTAGGACCATATCATTCCTGTTCTTTATTGAGCCCATCTTTGCATAAAATGTTCCCTTGGTATCTCTAATTTTCTTGAAGAGATCTCTAGTCTTTCCCATTCTACTGTTTTCCTCTATTTATTTGCACTGATCACTTAGGAAGGCTTTCTTATCTCTCCTTGCTATTCTTTGGAACTCTGCATTCAAATGGGTATATCTTTCCTTTCTGCTTCTGCTTTTGGCCTCTCCTCTTTTCACAGCTATTTGCAAGGCCTCCTCAGGCAGCCATTTTGCTTTTCTGCATTTCCTTTTCTTGAGTATGGTCTAGCATGCTCCCTGTCTCTTGTACAATGTCAAGAACCTCCATCCATAGTTCATTAGGCAGTCTGCTATCAGATTTTGTCCCTTAAATCTATTTCTCACTTCCACTGTATAATCATTAGGGATTTTATTTAGGTCATACCTGAATGGTCTAGTGGCTTTTCCTCCTTTCTTTGATTTAAGTTTGAATTTGGCAATAAGGAGTTCATGATCTGAGCCACAGTCAGCTCCCGGTCTTGTTTTTGCTGACTATATAGACCATCTTTGGCAGCACAGAATACAATCAAGGTGATTTCGGTGTTGACCATCTAGTGATGTCCATGTGTAGAGTCTTCTCTTGTGTTGTTGGAAGAGGGTGGTTTGCTATACCAGTGCATTCTCTTGGCAGAATTCTATTTGCCTTTGCCCTGCTTCATTCTGTACTCCAAGGCCAAATTTGCCAAATTTGTTACTCCAGGTGTTTCTTGACTTCCTACTTTAGCATTCCAGTCCCCTATAATGAAAAGAACATCTTTTTTTGGGTGTTAGTTCTAGAAGGTCTTGTAGGTCTTCATAGAACCGTTCAACTTCAGCTTCTTCAGTGTTACTGGTTGGGGCATAGACTTGGATTACTGTGATATTGAATGGTTTGCCTTGGAAATGAACAGAGATCATTCTGTTGTTTTTGAGACTGCGTCCAAATACTGCATTTCAGACTCTTTTGTTGACTATGAGGGCTACTTCCTTCCTTCTAAGGGATTCTTGCCCACAGTAGTAGATATAATGGTCATCTGAGTTAAATTCACCCATTCCAGTCCATTTTAGTTTGCTGATTCCTAAAATGTCAATGTTCACTCTTGCCATCTCCTGTTTGAACACTTCCAATTTGCCTTGATTCATGGACCTAACATTCATGGGTGTATGTTTTGGTAATTTGTACTTTATAAAGGATTTATCCATTTCATCTATTGTTAATTTATTTGCACTTAGTAGTTCATTATATTCTCTTATTATCCTCTTAGTGCCTATTGGATCTCTTTTATTCCTAAGATTCATAATTTGCATCTTTTCATCTTTCTCCTCAATCAAAATTTCTAAAGGCTTATCAACTTCATTAAGCTTTTCAAAGAAACAGTTTTTGATTACAAAGATGTTCATCTATTATTTGTATATTTCCTATTTTATTTATTTCTAATATTAGCTTTATCACTTCCTTTACTTTCTTTTTGGTTTTCTTTTCTTTTCCTTTTCCAGCTTTTTAAGGTACAAGCTTAGATCATTATTTTCACCTTTCTCACTTTTTAATATAGACATTTAACTTTCCTCTAAGCACTGCTTTAGCTTCATTATATGAGTTTTGATGTTGTTTTTATTATCACTCAATTCAAAGTATTTTTTAAGTTCTTCTTTATAAATGTGTTGCATAATTTACAAATATTCAGGGATTTTTAAAAGGTGTTTTAGTTATTGATACCTAATTTACTCTAGGTCATAAAATAAAATTAAAATTATTAATTAAACTAATTATAAATTTTAGCCCTTTTATGTTTCAAAAGGCTCAAGATTTTTTAAGATTGAGCATACATCTGGGTGAAATTTCCATATGCACTTGAAAAGAATATGCTGTCCATGTGATCTACTACAATTTTCTGAATCCTAGCAAAACCATTACATCTGAGAAGTATGCTAAGCAAATCGATGAGTTGCACCAAAAACTGAAATGCCTGCAGTTAGCATCGTTTGACAGAATGGGCCCAACTCTTCATGCAGTGTTCAACCACCTGTCACACAACCAATGCTTCAAAAGTTGAACGAATAGGGCTACAAAGTTTTGCTTTATCCACCATATTCATCTGACATCTTGCCAACTGACTACCGCTTCTTCAAGCACCTCAACATCTTTTTTTTCAGGGGAAATGCTTCCACAACCAGCAGGAGGCAGAAAATGCTTTTCAAGAGTTTGTTGAATCCCAGGGTATGGATTTTTATGCTACATGAATAAACAAACTTATTTCTCATTGGCAAAAATGTGTTGATTGTAATGGTTTATATTTGATTAATAAAGATGTGTTTAAACCTAATTATAATGATTGAAAATTCACAGTCTGAAACTGCAACTTCATTTGCACCAACTCAGTCAAAAGCGAAGACATTACTTTGCCAATAAAGGTCCATATAGTCAAAGATATAGTATTTCCAGTAGTCATGTATGGATGTGAGTGTTGGACCATAAATAAGGCTGAGTGCCAAAGAATTGATGCTTTCAGATTGTGATACTGGAGAAGGCTCTTGAGAATCCTTTGGACTACAAGGAGATCAAGCCAGTCAATCCTAAAGGAAATTAAGACTAAATACTCATTGGAAGGAATGATGTTGAAGCCAAAGCTCTAATACTTTGGCCATCTGATGCAAAGAGCCAGTTCATTGGAAAAGACACTGATGCTGGGAAAGATTGAAGGCAGGAGGAAAAGGGGGTGACAGAAGATGAGATAGTTGTATAGCATCAATGACTCAATGGACATGAGTTCTGAGCAAACTCCAGGAGATAGTGAAGGGCAGGGAAACCGGATGTGCTATAATCCATGGGGTCACAAAGAGTTAGACAAGACTTAGTGACTGAACAACAACAACAAAGCAATAAGCCCAGCTATGACAGAGATAATGCCATCACCAAACAAGAAATTTAAAACACTGATGAGAAGTAAGGTCAACGATTTAAGAAAAAACATAAATACATATGAAGAGCAAAATGAAAATATAAAAAAGAAGCAAAATGAAACTAGAATTAATAATTATCATAAAATATAATATTTGAAATAAAAAATTAAAGGAAGAGTTTAACAGTAGTTATTACTCCATTGAAGAAAATATCAATAAATTTGAAGATACAGCAGTAAAAACTTTCCAAATGTAAGCAGGGGCCAAAAATGATGCAAAAAAATTAACAAACCCTCAATGACCTGTGGCACAATATTGAAGCGATGATATATGCATTTGAATTCTCCAGAAAAAGGGTGGTGTAAAGATATTTAAAGAAATACTTTTGGAAATGTTTCCAAATTTTATAAATTATGAACCAAGATCCAACAATAATTTTAAAAATGGGATAAACATGAAGGAAGTCACATCAAGGTACAGAACAGTCAAATTGGAGGAAACCAATGACTAAGAGTGGAAAATTCTGAGAGAGATGGGAATACCAGACCACCTGACCTGCCTCTTAAGAAATTTGTATGCAGGTCAGGAAGCAACAGTTAGAACTGGACATGGGACAGACTGGTTTCAAATAGGAAAAGAGTACATCAAGGCTGTATATTGTCACCCTGCTTATTTAACTTCTATGCAGAGTACATCATGAGAAATGCTGGACTGGAAGAAACACAAGCTGGAATCAAGATTGCCGGGAGAAATATCAATAACCTCAGATATGCAGATGACACCACCTTTATGGCAGAAAATGAAGAGGAACTAAAAAGCCTCTTGATGAAAGTGAAATTGGAGAGTGAAAAAGTTGGCCTAAAGCTCAACATTCAGAAAACGAAGATCATGGCATCCAGTCCCATCACTTCATGGGAAATAGATGGGGAAACAGTGGACACAGTGTCAGACTTTATTTTTGGGGGCTCCAAAATCACTGCAAATGGTGATTGAAGCCATGAAATTAAAAGACGCTTACTCCTTGGAAGAAAAGTTATGACCAACCTAGATAGTATATTCAAAAGCAGAAACATTACTTTGCCGACTAAGATCTGTCTAGTCAAGGCTATGGTTTTTCCTGTGGTCATGTATGGATGTGAAAGTTGGACTGTGAAGAAGGCTGAGCGCCGAAGAACTGATGCTTTGAACTGTGGTGTTGGAGAAGACTCTTGAGAGGCCCTTGAACTGCAAGGAGATCCAAGCAGTCCATTCTTAAGGAGATCAGCCCTGGGATTTCTTTGGAAGGAATGATGCTAAAGCTGAAACTCCAGTACTTTGGCCATCTCATGCAAAGAGTTGACTCATTGGAAAAGAGTCTGATGCTGGGAGGGATTGGGGGCAGGAGGAGAAGGGGACGACAGAGGATGAGATGGCTGGCTGGCATCACTGACTCGATGGACGTGAGTCTGAGTGAACTCCAGGAGTTGGTGATGGACAGGGAGGCCTGGCGTGCTGCGATTCATGGGGTCGCAAAGAGTTGGACACAACTGAGTGACTGAACTGAACTGAATGACTAAGAGGAACATGTTTAAAGTATTTTTTTAAAAAGATATTAAATACTGGGGAAAAAATAAGAGTACTCATAGACTTCTTATGAGAAATAACACAATCCAGAAGACAATGTAACATCTTTAAATAGGGATTATAGGAAAGACCACTAGCTTTCTCATAATGACTATTAATCTTTGAACATTTCCATGAAGTTGTGGGAGAATAAACACACACCAATCACCCACCCACCTCACTCAATGAACTGCTCTACCTAACCTCTCTATTTTTTCCAGTGGTAACAACCTCATCATGGTTCCTTAAGCTTTATAACCTGAGTTGTCTGGACTCTTTTTTCTGTTTGGGCTCTTTTTCATCTTGTAAATTCTATCAAATCTTGATAGTTCTCCCAAATTGTGATAGTTCTTGATCCTTCCATTTAATTCTTATAGCTACCATTCATGTCAAAGGCTTCTGTATGAGCTCCCCAGCCCTTGTGACAAATGGCCCCTTAGCTTCTAGTTTCTCCAAACCGTACCAGCTTATTTTTTAAAAAATACTCTCATATATGAAAATATAGAATATAAAAATTCAGTAAGTGAACTTTGCTATTCACCTGTATTATTCTAAGTGCAAAGAGATTCAGAAGTTTCAGGATCTTGGTCAGGTCTTAGAAAGCCTGTTTGCTCATTTGTAAAATGTGGTTAATGTCATGGACCATCTTTAGGTTGCAATAAAGAACAATAAAGTGGCAAGTTTAAAGAACTTATTACAGCATTTAGCACAAATTAAGTGCTCAATAAATGTTAGCTTCATTTATTGTTATATGATTCTAGCGGTTTGTCACTAGAATGTCAGTTTGCCAGGTTGTGTTTCCCAGCAAAGAACCTGGGAATTGTCAGAGTCTAGGTTACAGAGGCAGATCTGCTCCAATCATTCCTTCCTCTAACCAGAAAGGTTACCAAATCCTGCCAATTTTGTCTTGTCAGCTACTTGGACATACGACACACACATTGAAGATCAATACCCTTAATCAATCTTCATTTACCATCCTTTGTCTCAGTCTAGGCCCTGAAGTATATTTGTGTTCATCAGTTAAATTTGTAACTCAAGAAGTTTCTATTTTTTCTAAATGTTCAGTCTGTTTATTCCTGCTCAGCCTCTTTTCATGTTTTTATAGATCTATTCATTCACTGTGGGTGTGCATGCTCAGTCGATCAATAGTATCCAACTCTTATGACCTCAAGGACTGTAGCCTATCAGGCTTCTCTGTCCATGAAATTTTCCAGGCAAGAATATTGGAGTGGGTTACCATTTCCTCCTCCAGGGGATCTTCCTGACCCAGGGATCGAACACAGGTCTCCTGCTTTGCAGGCAGTCTCTTGCATTGGCAGGCAGGTTCTTTACCACTGAACTACCGGGGAAGCCCGCAGATATTTACTAAATGTTGTATTAGTCAAAATTCTCAACAGAATATATATAGATACACAGAAAGAAATATATTATCAGAGATTGCTCATGCTATTATAGAGGCTGAGAAGTCCTATGATCTGCTGTTAACTAGACAACCAGGAAAGTTGAGAGTGTCATCTCAGTGCAGATCCTTAGGCCTGAGAACCAGAGGAACCAATGATGTAAACACTTGTCTGAGTCTGAAGGCCCCCAAACAAGGAGCACTGATGTCTAAGGGCAGGAGATGTTTTTCTTAGCTCAAGAAAAAGAGCAAATTGACCCTTCCTCCACATTTATATTCTATGCAGGCCCTCAACAGATTAGGTGATGCCCATCTGCCTTGATGAGGGTGATCTTCTTTACTTAGTTTCCTGATTCAAATGCTAATCTCTTCTGGATATACTATCTCAGACTCATTCAGGGATAATGTTTTACCTATCTGGGTTAAACAGATATAATAATGCTTTTGCTATTTGGACACCACTTAGCCCAGTCAAATGGACACATAAAACGAGCCATCACAAATGTCTCCCTTGAACTAGCACTGATGTAAACACTGTGATATAGCAGTGAAGGAGACAAAAGCAAAAGATAAAATTCCAAGGGAAATTAAAATAATAAACTCATTTGTGAATCGGTCAAAATTTTTTGTGATTTAAAAAAAAATGCATCAGTTCAGTTCAGTCGCTCAGTCGTGTCCGACTCTTTGCAACCCCATGAATCACAGCATGCCAGGCCTCCCTGTCCATCACCAACTCCTGGAGTTTACTCAAACTCATGTCCATTGAGTCAGTGATGCCATCCAGCCATCTCATCCTCTGTCATCCCCTTTTTCTTCTGCCCACAATCCCTCCCAGCATCAGGGTCTTTCCCAATGTGTAAACTCTTCGTGTGGCCAAAGTATTGGAGTTTCAGCTTTAGCATCAGTCCTTCCAATGACTGATCTCCTTTAGGATGGACTGCTTGGATCTCCTTGCAGTCCAAGGGACTCTCAAGAGTCTTCTCCAACACCACAGTTCAAAAGCATCAATTCTTCGGCGCTCAGCTTTCTTCACAGTCCAACTCTCACATCAATACATGACCACTGGAAAAACCATAGCCTTGACTAGAAGGGCCTTTGTTGGCAAAGTAATGTCTCTGCTTTTCAATATGCTATCTAGGTTGGTCATAACTGCCCTTCCAAGGAGTAACTGTCTTTTAACTTCATGGCTGCAGTCACCATCTGCAGTGATTTTGGAGCCCAAAAAATAAAGTCTGACACTGTTTTCACTCTTTCCCCATCTATTTCCCATGAAGTGATGGGACCAGATGCCATGATCTTCGTTTTCTGAATGTTGAGTTTTAAGCCAACTATTTTACTCTCCTCTTTCACTTTCATCAAGAGGCTTTTTCATTCCTCTTCACTTTCTGCCATAAGGGTGGTGTCATCTGCATATCTGAGGTTATTGATATTTCTCTCGGCAATCTTGATTCTAGCTTGTGCTTCAACCAGCCCAGCATTTCTCATGATGCACTCTGCATAGAAGTTAAATAAGCAGGGTGACAATATACAGCCTTGATGTACTCCTTTTCCTATTTGGAACCAGTCTGTTGTTCCATGTCCAGTTCTAACTGTTGCTTCCTGACCTGCATATAGGTTTCTCAAGAGGCAGATCAGGTGGTTTGGTATTCCCATCTCTTTCAGAATTTTCCACAGCTTATTGTGATCCACACAGTCAAAGGCTTTGGCATAGTCAATAAAGCAGAAATAGATGTTTTCCTAGAACTCTCTTGCTTTTTCCATGATCCAGCAGATGTTGGCAATTTGATCTCTGGTTGCTCTGCCTTTTCTAAAACCAGCTTGAACATCTGGAAGGTCATGGTTCACGTATTGTTGAAGCGTGGCTTGGAGAATTTTGAGCACTACTTTGCTAGTGTGTGAGATGAGTGCAATTGTGCAGTAGTTTGAGCATTCTTTGGCATTGCCTTTTTTTGGGATTGGAATGAAAACTGACCTTTTCCAGTCCTGTGGCCACTGCTGAGTTTTCCAAATTTGCTGGCATATTGAGTGCAGCACTTTCACAGCATCATCTTCCAGGATTTGAAATAGCTCAACTGGAATTCCATCACCTCCACTAGCTTTGTTTGTAGTGATGCTTCCTAAGGCCCACTTGACTTCACATTCCAGGATGTTTGGCTCTAGGTGAGTGATCACACCATCATGATTATCTGGGTCATGAAGATCATTTTTGTACAGTTCTTCTGTGTATTCTTGCCACCTCTTCTTGGTATCTTCTGCTTTTGTTAGGTCCACACAGTTTTTGTTCTTTATCGAGCCCATCTTTGCATGAAATGTTCCCTTGGTATCTCTAATTTTCTAGAAGAGATTTCTAGTCTCTTCCATTCCGTTGTTTTCCTCTATTTCTTTGCATTGATTGCTGAGGAAGGCTTTCTCGTCTCTCCTTGCTATTCTTTGGAACTCTGCATACAGATGGGTATATCTTTCCTTTTCTCCATTGCTTTTCACTTCTCTTCTTTTTGCACCTATTTGTAAGGCCTCCTCAGACAGCCATTTTGCTTTTTTGCATTTCTTTTTCTTGGGGATGGTCTTAATCCCTGTCTCCTATACAATGTCATGAACCTCTGTCCATAGTTCATCAGGCACTCTGTCTATCAGATCGAGTCCCTTAAAACTATGTCTCACTTCCACTGTATAATCATAAGGGATTTGATTTAGGTCATACCTGAATGGTCTAGTGGTTTTCCCTACTTTCTTCAATTTAAGTCTGAATTTGGCAATAAGGTGTTCATGATCTGAGCCTCAGTCAGCTCCTTGTCTTGTTTTTGTTGACTGTATAGAGCTTCTCCATCTTTGGCTGCAAAGAATAAAATCAATCTGATTTCAGTGTTGACCGTGTATGGGTAGAATGATCTATAATTTTTTTCTACACAGCCTTTGATTTTTGATTCAAAGCTACATTCACCTGCTTAATCCTTTGGAAGAATACTCTCAAGTTTTCATTTATATGGAAAACCTCTAGACATTTGGAATAATCTGATTCTTGAATATTTAGTAAAACTTTTCTGTTAAAAAAAAATTCAGGGGACCTTCAGACAAAGTCTCAAATATTTAAATGTTCACTGATTGATAATTTCTCTGAGTTTATTGCTAGGACAGTGTAACTAACTAATTTGTAAATTCTTAAGATTATCCTGGTCATGACCAAAATTTTGAAATGTGTTTACCTTCTTTAGATCCTCCTCTTTTCAAGATTTTTTGCTTCACATGGGGCCAAATTCCTATTTTCATATAATCTATATAATTCCTCCAAACTAAACATATTTCTGCTACCACTGAAAATACTAAATTTTAATAATTATATTTTGTTTATTTTTATTACATTCATTATTTAAAAATAATAATATCAGTACTTCAAGAGGAAAGAGCTCAGTTGACCCATACTAACAAAACTGAGTTTTCTCACACACACACACCATAGTTAAATCTAATGATTGTTTGAAAGAAAATGTAAAAGTTTTTTTTTTTCTCTCTCCTTTAGTTAAACAGAAATGTGCTATTCCAACAGAGAAACTGCTTTTCATTTTTAAGCTATAGTGACAATTTTGGCATAACAATATATTAAGTAGTCACCTCAGGATATATTGTATACATAATATTAAAAAGTTCTGTTCTCTCCTCAAAGAGCTAATGTTCTAAAAGTTAATGGAAGGATAAAGAGCACAAACATGGACAGGCGTGGATTCAACCTCAGCAGAAACTATCCTTATTATAGTTTCCTTTTCGGTTCTCTTCTTGATTGTGTACAAATAGATTTTTGGCATATAAAATCATGTCATTGTTTAAATTGGCAGTTTGAGAAGTTAGCTCATCCCAGTCCCACCTCTCTCAGGCCTAATGACAGACAGTCCCATCTTGGGTGGCCTTCCCATGAAGAAAGTGTCTCAGACAGGAGACCAGAGGCTGCCCTGTTATACAGAGCAGGGGAACTTTCCAGAGGCAGCTTTGTGATAAACCCATCTCTGACAGCTGGATTTCAGACTTCCTAGTGGAGAGAAAAGGAAAGGAAACTTTTCCAGTGCTTCATAAAGCACAGCTATTTAGCATTCTTGATAACAATCTTTTAAGATTTATATTTGGAATGTTGATGAGCTTTTTAAAGAATACTGAAGGTGAAGTTAGCCCTGGTACAAGCGAAATAATGGGGAGCAAATCATCCAGAGTCAATGATGTGGCATGCAGTGCTCACTCGTTTCTCCCTGTGCTCAAGGAACAGAATTGCCTTTAATGCCTTGTGAGAAGTTCTGCTAAGAGGAAAAAAATTCTAAGATGTAATGTTCCTCCCAGGTATAAACTGATCATGAAACTTTTTACATTGATGTCCTCAAATACAACATGCCTAGAAATAGTGAGAACTCTATTCTCCATGCTTATGTCCCCTTGAATTGCTCTGAATTAAACCCTTAACTGGACTAAGAGTGGTATGAATTTTTCAGTTCATGCCTTTAACAAAACCTTGATATATTTGTATTGGCAGAACTCTAGAGGGAAATACAAGCCTTGTGCCAGAGGGTCTGGATGTGGAAATCTAGAAGGAGGAGAATGATTAAAAGAAAAGTTAGCAGTTGAAGAAATGTATGCCCTAGAAGAGAGACCTATTTCTTCTGGATAGCCCAACAGCTAATTACATCTCTGAGTGCTTACAAGAAGAAATTGAAAAACATTCCCATTAAAAGCTTTGTGACATTGGTTTGCAAGTAGCACTGCTTTGGTGTCCAGAAGAAATGTGCAGGTAGCTCCAGACTGCAGGATAACATACTGTCTGGTTCTAGTGCTTGGAGTCTTCAGAATACATAGCACCACTCTGGCATTTTTAGTCTGCAATGAATCAATGGCAGCCATAGTCATAGAAATTATCAAGGAGAATGAGGTAATGTCCAGAGACACTAATTTCTTGCTATATGGTCATATTCTCTCCACATTATCCAGTCTCATTGTAATTAAGTGAGATTATGTAACTACTTCGGATTAATACACTGTGAGCAGAAGTGGCCTGTTTACTTCTGGGCCAAAGCATTCAAGAGCCACTGCAAGATTTTTCAGTATTTCTTATCCGATATTAGTCACTCTTCAGGCCACTTGTTGAGTTGGAAATATGATAAAAGGTGGAAAATTTGTTAGATTGGATTTCCAAGTCATAAGTTGGAGGGGAGTTGCTGAGGAGGGCTGTCATATCCCCAGTGAACTTGGGATAAGTTTTGAGTAAGAATGAGCTATTATGTGCAAAGTCACTAAGATTTCAGAGTTGTTACTAACTTCCCTTAGCCTGAATAAAATAAGGAGACCGTACCAGTAGAAGGGAAGACAAGTTTAGATGCCACATGATAGGCAACAAAATGTGTTCATGAGACATTTGAAAATATACTTAGATTATTCATAGAGACTTCATAGCTATATAAATAAAAAGTAGGTTAAGAATTACAAAATTAAGGTTATTACTGTTTATATTATCTCTCTTCTTAACTTTATTACGTTATGTATTAGAATTGACAGCGACCTCAGAGGTAGCTTTTCCAGTTCTCTTATTTTATATATGCAGTCCTTAAAGCCTAAGTTTGCAAAGTTGCTTGCTTAAGCCCTCTCAGCAAATTAATGACAGGGAGAAAGCGGGATGAAGATAGCCTGAAAGTCTGTTAGGTCCTCGTAAGGCATAGTGAGGCCCTCTACAGATTGCCTTGTTTCCCTACTCTCCCAGGTTGTTAGTGCTCCCCTTTCAATGCTCCTACAGTATTTGCTTTATGTGTACAATTGTACTCATACTTCATTGCAATTATGTGTGAATTCCGCAGAAACATGAAGGATCATGAGAGACTACTACAAGCAACTATACAGTAATAAAATGGACAACCTGGAAGAAATGGACCAATTCTTAGAAATGTACAATTTTCCAAGGCTAAAACAGGAAGAAATAGAACATATGAACCAATCACAAGTACTGAAATTGAAACTGTGATTTAAAAACTTCCAACAAACAAAAGTCCAGGCTTACAGGCAACTTCTGTCAAATATTTAGAGAAGAGCTAACACCTGTCTTTCCATTCTAAAAAATTGCAAAGTAAGGAATACTCCCAAGCTCATTCTGTGAGGCCAGACACTATAGAAACTGAAACCAGACAAAGGTATCACACAAAACTATTATAGGCCAATATTGCTGACTAACATAGATATGAAAATCCCTATGACATGAGGAAAAGAGGGATTTGATTATAAAGTTCTTTTATACATTATGTAATATGAGATCATTGAGATTAAATATATCTTTACTGTAATATATTTGGTCAGTTAATACTAAAAATATTGATAAGATGAATTTGCTTTGAGTTATACCTATAGAGAAGCAACCCACTCCAGTATTCTTTCCTGGAGAATCCCATGAATGGAGGAGCCTGGCAGGCTACAGTCCACGGAGTCACAAAGAGTCAGACATGACTGAGCAACTGAGCACTTCTACCTAGTCAAACAGAATTTACATTCTCAAAAAAAAAAAAAAAGAAAAGAAGAAGAATTATTTATATTCTCATATCTTCCAAATGAAATTATCAAATTTAAATTAGGGAAATGTGGACTTCCAAATTAATATGTGTCCCCTTTAAGAAAAGATGGAGTCTAATAGACATAGCTATGATAATATTGATTACTGGGTACTTCTTTCTGTTTCATTTACTCAGACCAAGTTAATTTGATATACCCTTAGGTGAGATAGCACAGTGTTCCCAGCAAAATAAACAATATTATCCAGGAGAGGATATAATCTACAGATACCATGCAGACAAAATCAAGAATGTTAATGGAAGAATATCTCTTGCTCTTACATGACCTTTGGAATAAAGTTTCCTTTCCTTAAAAAAAAAAGGTTTATAACCTACATATGCATCACTATAAATAGCTGAGAAAAGAATAAAAGTGAAAAGCAAAGGAGAAAGGAAAGATATACCCAGCTGAATGCAGAGTTTCAGAGACTAGCAAGGAGAGATAAGAAGAGCATCTTAAATGAACAATGCAAAGAAATAGAGGAAAGTAAAGAATGGGAAAGATTAGAGATCTCTTTAAGAAAACTGGAGATATCAAGGGAACACTTCATGCAAAGATGAGCACAATAAAGGACAGAAATAGTAAGGACCTAACAGAAGCAGAAAATATTAAGAAGAATACATATTCTTGCCACGTATTATTGCACAAGAATACACAAAAGAACTGCACAAAAAAGGTCTTAATGACATGGATAACCACGATGGTGTGGCCCCTCACCTAGAGCCAGGATTCTGGAGTGTGAAGTCAAGTGGGCCTTAGGAAGCATTACTGTGAACAAAGCTAGTGGAGGTGGCAGAATTCCAGTGGAGTTATTTAAAATTCTAAAAGATAATGCTGTAAAAGTGCTGTACTCAATATGCCAGCAAATTTGGAAAATTCAGCAGTGGCCATGGGACTGGGAAGTGTCAGTTTTCATTCTGATCCCAAAGAATTTTCAAACTACCATACAACTGTGCTCATTTCACGTGCTAGCAAGGTTATGCTCAAAATTCTTCAAGCTTGGCTTCAGCAGTACGTCAACTGAGAACTTACAGATGTTAAATGTACAAGCTGGAAGGAAAAGATCAATTTTAAAGAGACAACTTTGAAGACAGACTAAGTATGGTCATGGAGCATGATATGGGTATGTGTGAAGACTTTACCTTTTGGTGAGTGATCTTATCTGCCATATTGCTAGCCCTGTCACCTTAGGACTCACCTTCTCCTAACCATCCCAGGCATTTGGGGTCCCACTGTCAGCAGCTAGTGAATCCTGACTAGAAGTTGCATATATGCCCCAAACTTATTGATGCTTTTGAATTGTGGTGTTGAAGATTCTTGAGAGTCCCTTGGATTACAAGGAGATCCAACCAGGCCATCCTAAAGGAAATCAGTCCTGAATATCCATTGGAAGGACTGAGGCTAAAGCTGAGACTTCAATACTTTGGCCACCTGATGTGAAGAACTGGCTCATTGAAAAAGACCCTGATGCTGGGAAAGATTGAAAGCAGGAGGAGAAGGGGACAACAGAGGATGAGATGGTTGGATGGCATCACCAACTCTATGGACATGAGTTTGAGTCAACTCTGGGAGTTGGTGTTGGACAGGGAGGCCTGGTGTGCTGCAGTCCATGGTGTCGCAAAGAGTAAGACACGACTGAACGACTGAACTGAACTGAACTTCCCTTACCCAAGGAAAACGTATCTACCTGCAGTCCATTTTTCTTTCCCCAGGGCTCTGCTTTCAACTTCCCAAGGTGAGCTACTTGCATGGTAGATGGTCAGTCATTAGGGCATGAGTTCCTTGCCCACACTGTGTAGGTAGAGAAAATGCTCCATTTTGATTGCTTTACTTAAAGAAGTCAAAGTAGTGGTGACATTTAAAAGTAAATCAGTGAGACTGTAAAGAAGGGAACAAAGGAGAGAATACATTGGTCCTATAATTAGAGATTAACCACATAATTTGTACTCCTGATCAGAACAATTTTGAGAGTGAAAAGTGGTTCTGTTAATAATTATTCCAGAACAATAGGCATAAACCGTGCTGTTTGATGACCCTACCCTTAGAAGGTGGTGAATATGCAAATTATTGCGTGTCATGTGAGATTTTTCTGGGGAAGATGGTTTATAATAATCATCATGCTTAAAGAGGTCTCTGACACATTAAGATTAATAGCCAGTAGGGTGAAGGCAATGGCACCCCACTCCAGTACTCTTGCCTGGCAAATCCCATGGATGGAGGAGCCTGGAAGGCTGAAGTCCATGGGGTCGCTAGAAGTCGGACATGACTGAGCAACTTCACTTTCACTTTTCACTTTCATGCATTGGAGAAGGAAATGGCAACCCACTCCAGTGTTCTTGCCTGGAGAATCCCAGGGACGGGCGAGCCTCGTGGGCTGGCGTCTATAGGGTCGCACAGAGTTGGACACAACTGAAGTGACTTAGTAGCAGCAGGGTGTACACATTACTTCTACTTCTGCTTTATTGACTACACCAAAGCCTTAGACTGTCTGGATCACAACAAACTGGAAAATTCTGAAAGAAATGGGAATACCAAACCACCTTACCTGCTTCCTGAGAAATCTGTAGGCAGGTCAAGAATCAACATTAGAAACAGACATGGAATAACAGACCGGTTCCAAATTGGGAAGGAGTATGTCAAAGCTGTGTATTGTCACCCTGCTTATTTAACTTCTATGTAGAATACATCATGCAAAATGCTGGGCTGGATGAAGCACAACCTAGAATCAAAATTCCCGGGAGAAATAGCAATAGCCTCAGATATGCAGATGACACCACCCTTATGACAGAGAGCAAAGAGGAACTAAAGAGCCTCTTGATGAAAGTGAAAGAAGAGAGTGGAAAATCTGGCTTAAAACTCAACATTAAAAAAACGAAGATCATGGCATCCTGTCCCATCATTTCATGGCAAATAGATGAAGAAACAATGGAAATAGTGACAGGCTTTATTTTCTTGGACTCTAAAATGGCTGCAGATGGTGACTGCAGCCATGAAATTAAGGTACTTGCTCTTGGAAGAAAAGCTATGACCAACCTAGGCAGCATATTAAAAAACAGAGACATTACTTTGCTGACAAAGGTCCGTACAGTCAACGCTATGGTTTTTCCAGTAGTCATATATGCATGTGAGAGTTGGACTACAAAGAAAGTTGAGGGCTGAAGAATTGATGCTCTTGACCTGTGGTGTTGGAAAAGACTCTTGAGAGTCCCTTGGACTGCAAGGAGATCCAACCAGTCAATCTTAAGGAAAATGAGTCCTGAATATTCGTTGGAGGATTGATGCTGAAGCTGAAACTCCCATACTTTGGCCACCTGATGTGAAGAACTGATTCATTGGAAGGGACCCTGTTTCTGGGAAAAAATGAAGGCAGGAGGAGAAAGGGATGACAGAGTATGAGATGGTTGGATGGCATCACCAACTCATGAGTTTGAGCAAACTGAGGGAGTTGGTGATGGACAGGGAGGCTTGGTGTGCTGCAGTCCATGGTATCGCAAAGAGTTGGATGCAACTGAGCAGCTGAACTCCTTGAGTACACATTAGAAACATGTAGCATAGTGGAGTCTGAAATGAAATGAAATCTTCATTCCAGAATTGAAGACTGTAACTTCAGACAAGTTCTTTGCCTCTCAAGGCTGCTATTTTCCTCACTTAAGAAAATGAGAATAATGCCTTCTTGACAGGTGTATGCATAAGAAGGTCCCTGTCACCAACTGATTAAGTGTATAGATAATTACATATAAACACTGTGCTTCTCTATATCCCCATAATACTTTCTCCCTCTGATTTTTGTGCATTGTTAAAGATGTTATATCAAAATTAAATTAAGTTACAAAAAAAATGGAATTGATCCTAAGAATTTTGAAGTGAAATCTTTTACACAACAAATGAGGAATCAGACAGCCAGAGAATTTAACTTAGTCATTGGCAGCTTCCCTGATATCTCAATTGGTAAAGAATCCATCTGTGGTGCAGGAGACCCTGGTTCAATTCCTGGTTCAGGAAGAACCCCTGGAGAAGGGATAGGCTACCCACTCCAGTGTTCTTGAGCTTCCCTTGTGGCTCAGTTGGTAAAGAATCTGCCTGCAATGTGGGAGACCTGGGTTCGCTCCCTGGGTTGGGAAGATCTCCTATAGAAGGGAAAGGCTACCCATTCCAGTATTCCAGCCTTGAGAGTCCATGGAGTCACAAAGAGTTGGACATGAGTTAGCGATGTTCACTTTCACTTTCATTATAATTAAAGACAGAGTCAATGATGAAAGCCAGCTCTCCAACTTCAGCAACACAGAATTCTCTTAACTTTTCTGTTTGCCACATTTCTCCAGCAGCCACCTGGTACCCTGTAAACGGTAAAGTGTTAAAGACCATCTGGAAACTTCATGGCAGTCTACTCAAAGGGATCAGTCCCTGGTGAAAGTAGATGAAAACATTGGTACTACATTAAAAAAAATTAATGATGCTTTGGGTATCAATTTACAATACAAAAGATGTCACATTAAAAATACTTCAGAAAATCTATTTGGGACTTTAGATGTAGATTTATTACAAAATTATAGAAAGGTGTTATTTTGCTTTTATAAGTTTTTTTTCTAATTTGTTTTCCATTATATTTTTCCAAGTTTGCTACTGAAGAAACAAAATAAAACCAAAATAGTTTGCTGACTATCATAGGAAAAGTTGGCTATAAATTCGGAAACAAAATCAAGCTTTGCTTTATTTCAAAGAATGAGAATTCAGAGGAAGAAAAATCATTCCAGGAGAAACATTCTGGGTGACTTACTGGAAAAGAATATCTGCAAAGTTCTGTGCAATTAAAAAAAAAAAAAGATAACTTCCATCCTGATCATTTGGGATTTTAACATTTTTAGAAAGAGTAATTTTAAATATCTTGCCACTTACACTAAAGTTCTGATACAAAAAGTACATTTCCAATATAAGTGTCATGATTTGGGATATTTCTCCCATGTCTTATTTCAGACATGCATCAGATTATTTCTGTACTTTCTGCACAAGAAAATACAACTCGATACTCAGTGTTGACCACAAGGTTCACCTCATCCTTTTTAGTGTGACAAAGACCGAACAATCATGTGTTATATAGGCTGACAGCTAAGAGGAGAGACATAGTGTGAAACACACACATGCTGAAAATGATAGGTGCCAGCGGGCAAGTTGCTGGCAAAAGCCTTTGATAATAATATAAGTGGCTTGGCCGGTGGGCTTTTTTCCTCAGAAATGTTTCCACTATGTGCCTTCAGGCAGTGTTGAAATTTTTCTATTCCACTATATGTGTGCTTTTTATAATTTGGTTTTGGTTTGCCTTACTTCTAAATAAAATTTTGTTTCCTTTCAGTTCTTACCTTGAAGTTAGGCTTTCAAAATAAAAACACTCTCCTCTGTTTTATTTTCCAAAATATCCTGAGATACAGGGAAGGATAGAGATTTTATCTTTCTGGAAACTTGCCTTATTAACTTATTAATGCATATTTCTTAATTGTTTATAGTTCATCAATTTCTGTATTATCATTACCAAACTACATAGGTAGACTCTATGGACACTCATTTGTATTATATAATTTAATCTCCTGCATTTAAATGACAGTTTAAGCAATGATTTGGAATTTATTTAGATGGTTGAGATAATCATAATGCTTTCAGTTTTCCCTGAAATAGGTTTGTCACTGAAATATTGGCACTTTTTAATAATTAAAAGAAATATCTAACCAATGAAATTGAACTCACCAAAACACTGTTGTTGCAATGATTTGGAATTTATTTAGATGGTTGAGATAATCAATGCTTTCAGTTGTCTCTGAAATAGGTTTGTCACTGAAATATTGGAATGTTTTAATAATTATAAGAAATATCTAACCAATGAACTTGAACTCACCAAAACACTGATGTTGGTCTATTATTCCACAAGTCAGCTGAAGCTGAGCCTCACAGAAATATAAGAATAGAGAGAAATAAGGATGTATTTGTAATTCTACATAATCTAGCATATGTAAAAGAAATATATTACTTGTGAATATGAAAAAAGCCATCAATCTAATATATTTTTTTATATTCTTCAAATGAATATCTAGTGCTGACATCCTAAAAATGTTTTAATAATGTAGCCATATTCCAGCTTGTGCTGGAACAACCAGAGAGAAAAGTTGGTGCAAAAAACATGACTTTGAAATCTGCTGTCACTAAAAGTATTTTCCATAGAGAATAAGTGATATTCCAAAAAGTGTATGGCACCAATCAAGTAAACTGTAAATGTGTGATATTGTTACAAAAGAAATAAAATAGAGCATGTGAATTCTGCCCAGTGGGAGACCCAAATAAAAACAGTTTTCTGTGTAGAATGAAGAATGGCCCATAGCTGCATTAATGCTCTGTTATCTGAAAAACAGAACCAACCAAACCCTGGAGAATTCAGTAGTATAAAAATGACCTTAATAGAACCATTTTTATTGGAATGGCTATTTCCTAGTGTAAAGGCATTTCATTATACACCTATTCTTTGAGTCAGCACAGTTGTATATAATTGTTTGACAGCGTGGTACGTGTTTACGGAAAATGAAGAGAAAAATAACTGCATTTCTATGACTATAGAAGGGCAAAACAGTGGTTTAAGTTTCAACTTTGAAGAATATGTCAACTCTTTCATGTATATATATATATATACACACACATATATATATACCCAGGCAGTGGTGATGAAAGCGCTGAATCCTAGCTGCAAGACCACCAGGAAGCTGTATACACGTATATATATATATATATATATTACTCTGCCTTAAGACAATGAAATATAGTTTGAGTAAAATATAAACTGTTCATCTATTTAAAATGTTAATAACTTTTAGACACATTAATAGCTATAAGAAGAATTGAAAATGTAATCCCTAGGAATCATAAGAGCCTTTTGACACTCTGACAAATTGAAGATGAGTTTTAATCCTAAATTTGAAAGTTTCTCCCCACAAAACCACAGAAATTCCTAGCTCTGAGTCTAATTTACCTAAGATGGCAGGGTCAATGACTTTTTCCTCTGGTTTTCTGTTAAAAGAATAAGCTTCCCTGCGTAGTTCCACCTGGATCCTGACCATTCAAAAACAAACCCAATTTTAAAGGTCCTCCCTCTCCCTACCATGCCCCATTTGAAGAGATTTGGAGTTCAAAGACGCTCTGTGCCATTATCTTCTAGTTGCAGAGATCAATAGATTCTAAACCATTTTAACTAATTAACATCCCTATTTTGGATGGCATCATCAACTCAATGGATATGAGCTTGAGAAACTCCAGGAGATAGTGAAGGACAGGGAACCCGGGTGTGCTGTAGTTCATGGGGTCACAAAGAGTTGGACACCACTGAGTGAGTGAACAGCAACAACTATTTGATTTTTATCTAAAACCTCAGAGCAATATTTTATTGCTTCTACAGAGTTGTCACCTACATGAGTCACCTGAATAAACTTGAAAAAAGGGAGTAGTGTGTATTTAAATTTGCTGAGAGTAGAATTTAAATTTTCTCATGGAAAGAAGAAAAACTACTGAAAGAAAAGAAAAGGGAAGAAAAGAAAAATAAATATTCAAAGCAATGGATGTGTTAACTAGGTGATGAGATGCCTTCACATGATGTATACAAATATCAGATCAACACAATGCACACATTAAATATTTTACAATTTTATTTGCTGATTATACCTCAGTAAAGCTGGATCATGAAAAAGCAAGAGAGTTCCAGAAAAACATCTATTTCTGCTTTATTAACTATGCCAAAGCCTTTGACTGTGAGGATCACAATCAACTGTGGAAAATTCTGAAAGAGATGGGAATACCAGACCACCTGACCTGCCTCTTGAGAAATCTGTATGCAGGTCAGGAAGCAACAGTTAGAACTGGACATGGAACAACAGACTGGTTCCAAATAGGAAAAGGAGTACGTCAAGGCTGCATGTTGTCACCCTGCTTATTTAACTTATATGCCGAGTACATCATGAGAAACGCTGGACTGGAAGAAACACAAGCTGGAATCAAGATTGCCAGGAGAAATATCAATAACCTCAGATATGCAAATGACACCACCCTTATGGCAGAAAGTGAAGAGGAACTAAAAAGCCTGTTGATGAAAGTGGAAGAGGAGAGTGAAAAAGTTGGCTTAAAACTCAACATTCAGAAAACGAAGATCATGGCATCCGGTCCTATCACTTCATGGCAAATAGATGGGGAAACAGTGGAAACAGTGTCAGATTATTTTTTTGGAGGGGCTCCAAAATCACTGCAGATGGTGATTGCAGCTATGAAATTAAAAGATGCTTACTCCTTGGAAGAAAAGTTATGACCAACCTAGATGGTATATTGAAAAGCAGAGACATTACTTTGCCGACTAAGGTCTGTCTAGTCAAGGCTATGGTTTTTCCTGTGGTCATGTATGGATGTGAGAGTTGGACTGTGAAGAAGGCTGAGCGCCGAAGCATTGATGGTTTTGAACTGTGGTGTTGGAGAAGACTCTTGAGAGTCCCTTGGACTGCAAGGAGATCCAAGCAGTCCATTCTGAAGGAGATCAGTCCTGGGATTTCTTTGGAAGGAATGATGCTGAAGCTGAAATTCCAGTACTTTGGCCACCTCATGCGAAGAGTTGACTCATTAGAAAAGACTCTGATGCTGGGAGGGATTGGGGGCAGGAGGAGAAGGGGATGACAGAGGATGAGATGGCTGGATGGCATCACGGATTCGATGGACATGAGTCTGAGTGAACTCTGGGAGTTGGTGATGGACAGGGAGGCCTGGCGTGCTGCGATTCATGGGGTCGCAAAGAGTCGGACACGACTGAGCGACTGAACTGAACTGAGCTGAACTGAAAGCTGCAATCACTCAAAGAATCTCAAGCCCTCCTATCTCCTAAGGGACCTCTTCAGGACCCCTGTGGAACTACGTAGAGGACAATTTGAAAACGACTACTATAAAGAAATGGAAGTCATTTATTTTTCATACTTTTTTTTCAGTCAAAACATTTTAAATTCATTAGTCAGAGACTACCCGTGTTGAAATGGAGAAAATATGTGAAAAATAAATGACTGCATATTGATTAAAAAATTAATAAAAATGAGAACAAAAGTACTTACAAGAAGAAAGAGTTGATATATGACACACTTTTTACTTTTTTTTCTTTTAAATCTTTCTCCTCCCTTTATTTCCTCCCTCCATAGAGCATTTCTCTAACGAGAGTAGCCTTCCCCAAGCATTTGCTGTGTTTTGGTGGCCCAGGAGCTGACCTCCCTCCAGTATTAGGAGCCCTTCACTCTGCACCATGGTGAGAAGCATAGATGGCATCCAGCCTCAAAGTAAACAAGTCAGAAGCTCACTTCCCCAGCTTATGTGACCTGAGCTCAGAATAAGATGTAGGATACTCATGACTCAGGAAAGAAAAGTAGTGGAGAAGTTATTATAGTGGGTACAAGAGCAATTCAGAAATGCCCTGTTTCTCAAGGTTAGTATTTCTTCCATCACTTCAACAACTAATTCCTTCCTGGTAGTAAAAGAGACGCTCTGATGATTTTCCCAGCTACAAGGGTCATGAGACTGTTAGCAGTCTAGTGAACATGTAATATGCTGTGCTGAATGAAACTTTTTGTATATATCTGGGAGTTGAAGTCCTTGATGGCTAATATAATTTACCTGCTGTGCATACAGAGGCAAATTACTTAGCATCACATGCAAAGGATGTAATATCTAGCTCACTGGTTTGTGATAGTAAAAGAGATAATACATGTAAGACGCTTTGTATAGTGCCTGGCATAGAGTTAGGCTGTCTTAAATCGTAGCTATTATTATCATTATAATTTCTACTACTTATTCTGTGACTATTTCCATTACTGTTATATTTAACCTCTACTAGTTTTTGAACTGTCAACCCTTATATCCAGCTTTCATATCAGTTAGGCACCAGCTAGTCACCTCTAACAGATCTCTTAAGAAAATTAGAGATACCAAGGGAACATTTCATGCAAAGATGGGCAAAATAAAGGACAGAAACAGTATGTATGTAATGGAAGTAAAAGATGTTAAGAAGAGGTGTCAAGAATACACAGAGGAACTATACAAAAAAGATCTTAATGACCCAGATACCAACAATGGTGTGATCACTCACCTAGAGCCAGACAGCCTGGAGTGCAAAGTCAAGGGGGACTTAGGAATCATCACTATGAAAAATGCTAGTGGAGGTGATGAAATTCTAGCTGAGCTATTTCAAATCCTAAAAGATGATGCTGTGAAAGTGCTGCACTCAATATCTTAGCAAATTTGGAAATCTCAGCAGTGGCCAAAGGACTGGAAAAAGTAAGTTTTCATTCCAATCCCAAAGAAGGATAATGCCAAAGAATGTTCAAACTACTGCACAATTGCACTCATTTCACCTGCTAGCACAGTAATGCTCAAAATTCTCCAAGCTAGGCTTCAAAAGTACATGAACCAAGAATTTCCAGATGTTCAAGCTGGATTTAGAAAAGGTAGAGGAACAAGAGATCAAATTGCCAACATCAATTGGATCATAGAAAAAGCAAGAGAATTCCAGAAAAGCATTTACATTTGTTTCATTGACTATGCTAAAGCCTTTGACTGGGTGGATCAAAACAAACTGTGGAAAATTCTTCAAGAGATGGGAATACTAGACTGCCTTACCTGCCTTACCTGCCTCCTGAGAAACCTGTATGTAGGTTAAGAAGCAACAGTTAGAACTGGACATGGAACAATGGACTGGTTCCAAATTGGGAAAGGAATATGTCAAGTCTGTATATTGTCACCGTGCTAATTTAACTTGTATGCAGAGAGAGTACATTATGCAAAATGCCGGACTGGATGAAGCACAAGCTGGAATCAAGATTGCCGGGAGAAATATTGATAACCTCAGATATGCAGATGACATTACCCTTATGGCAGAAAGTGAAGAGGAACTGAAGAGCTTCTTGAGGAAAGTGAAAGAAGAGAGTGAAAAAGGTGGCTTAAAACTCAACATTAAAAAAACTAAAATCATGGCATCTGGTCCCATCACTTCATGCCAAATAAGGGGAAACAATGGAAACAGTGACAGACTATTTTCTTGGGCTGTAAAACTGCTGCAGATGGTGACTTCAGGCATGAAATTAAAATACACTTGCTCCTTGGAAGAAAAGCTATGACCAACCTAGACAGCATATTAAAAAACAGAGACATTACTTTGTCAATAAAGGCCCATCTAGTTAAAGTTATGGTTTTTCCAGGAGTCATACGTGAATGTGAGAGTTGTACCATAAAGAAGGCTGAGCGCCGGAGAATTGATGCTTTTGAACTTTGGTGTTGGAGAAGACTATATCCCCTTGGGAGAAGGAAATGGCAACCCACTCCAGTGTTCTTGCCTGGAGAATCCCAGGGACGGGGGAGCCTGGTGGGCTGCCATCTATGGGGTCGCACAGAGTGAGACACGACTGAAGTGACTTAGCAGCATATCCCCTTGGACTGCAAGGAGATCAAACCAGTCGGTCCTAAAGGAAATCAATCCTGAATATTCATTGGAAGGACTGATGCTGAAGCTGAAGCTCCAATACTTTGGCCACCTGATGCAAAGAGATGACTCATTAGAAAAAATCCTGATGCTGGGAAAGACTGAAGGCAGGAGGAGAAGGAGATGACAGAGGATGAGATGGTTGGATGGTATCACTGACTCATTGGACATGAGTTTGAACAAACTCCTGGAGATGGCAAAGGACGGGGAAGCTTGGCATGCTGCAGTCCATTGGGTCGCAAAGAGTCAGACACGACTGAGCAACTGAACAAGTCACCTCTAACAATGAGATCCCCAGTTTTGGCTTCTGATTTTATCTCTATGCAAATATTTATGTCATGTTTTCTTCTTCAAATGTGGAGATTTATTTGTGTGTATCTTCTTCTAGAACATAAATAAATATGTGGTGGTGACATTAGTGATGTTTTTATTCTTTTTTCTCCTAACTTTTGGATGTTTGTTTTGCTGTTGTTGTTACTTTTTTTTTGCAAGAGCCATATATTTATTAAACAGAAAAAATAATACAAAAGTAGAAAAAAAAGTAAAAAATAAGAAAGCTATTTCAAGTTATATCTTCTTGATATATAACATTATTCTGTCTTCATTTCCAACTGATCTGATTCTTTTGAATGAGGTACACATTCCTTGTTATATATCCATTTTTATTTTATCCTAACAATTCTAATACTTAATATATTAAAACATGTAGTGATAAATATGATACTATTTTTTATGCTTATTATATTCTCCTATCTTATAGTGTAACATGTATATTTCTCAGGATCTTTAACTTCCAAATACGTTAATATTTTAACATATCTACCTCTTTATACTACCTCCTATACCTTATGCTTCTTTACCATGTTTTAGAAGGTATTGGTTATAATAACTGATTCCCAACTTATAATAGTGCTTGGCAAAATCTAGTCATGTCTCCTAGGTTGCTGCCTGATTGAAAAATGATCACAAAAAATTAATACTTTCTCAATATCATACAAGAAAATGACACACAGTTTCAAAGGAATTAATTTTTATCTATGTATAATAAATATTTGCTGACATAAGTACTAAGGGAGTAATAACAGGTTCTTAAACTTTACATTTAAAGATGAAAATTAAATTATTACTTGAGTTTCCTGAGCTCTAATTCAGTATTCAGTTATTGAGCCAGCTCTCATGCAAAGCTTAGAAATGAAGACAATAACAAGCTTAGCTATGAGGGCAGCATCATAATTGGAATTTGAGTTATTTATTTATGATTGCTAGTTGTTGTTCTTGCTGCTAATTGCAAGGCAAATATCAAGCTCCCTCATTCCATTTTCTGGTATATCTATAAAAAATATGAGTTCGTTTAATATCCACCCTGAGTCACTCATCGATCATATATTCCTTCACTTGGTCTCATCTCCTCTGGGTTGTCTCTCTTTTAGCTGCTAGTCCTGCCCTGAAGTCCCTGAACTAAAATGTCACGTCTGTAAGGAGATGTGGTGCTTGTGCCATTCTCTGTGGTACAATAAATGATGCAGCTCTCTTTGCTGTTCTCAGTGGTGAAATAGTACAGGGTGGAGAATACTTCCCATGGTTTCCATAGAAGTCTCTATGGTGCATAGCTTTTATTGAAAGGTTGCAGGTTAGTAAAAGAAACTACAATGGGGATCAGGTACATTTAAGACTGTATATCAAATAGGGCTTTTTCCATTATCCACCAAAAAAAAAAAAAAAAAGAAAGAAAGAAAAACCACTAGAATATTAAGCCCTTTACAGGAAGTTCTCTCATGGCTGTACCTCAGTTCTTGGTTGCTCCACTGCAGTTAGATCCTCCCTCCTAAGACTCCCTCTTTTGAACTTCCCAAAGGAGATCTGCACCTCTCTAGAGGGAGCAACTCTATTCCCTATTTACACAAGTTGATATGAATCTGAAAATCACCCACTCCCTGCCCTAAGGACATCTGTGGATATCATAATCCACCAGTAATATATATTCCAAATTCTGAGTTATTCAGCATAAAGCAGTACCAGCTAGACCAGTGGGTTTAGGGGTGAGAATATGATATGGCTCTCTAAAATTTGTTAGTTATGTGTATGTCTCCGTATCCTTTCTAATAATCCAAATAGATCAAAAACATACATCCACAAATATCCTCCTAGGATAAATATTAATTCTTAGACTATAACATAAATCTTTATTTAAATAGAGAAACATTTTTACTAATTACAAAAATAATTGGTACATTTGTCTCTGGACATAACAATAGAATATATGAGGGCAAAAGTTTTCCTTTGTTAACCCTTCTGTTTGCAGATTGTGCTCAGGAGCCTTTCATTACATAAGAAACAGAAAATTCCACTGACTTCCATCTATGATGACTGCACCCAACCCAAAAGGTGCTTTTTGTAAATACCAGTGATTCTCTGCAGGAGGACTTTTTGTCTTGACTGACAAAGACTTGGTGGATAAATACCTCAGCTTGGATAGATTATTCTGAGGAGGGTTCTTTGCTATTTTCCAGAATTCCTTAATGGACCTAAGTTCTGGTAGCCTCAGTGGTGGCTGATATGGTAGTCTACCCTTTATTAACTACCTTGTCTACCATCTTATGTCCCTATTCCCCTAGGGGGGCTTACTGGGATGCCCCACCAAATGATTGACTTGCACTTGAATCCTTGTCTTAGGATCTGCTTCTGGGCAATCCAAGTTAAAAGAGTAGTCACCCTTCTCTTTTCAGACAGAATGAAACTCTTCTATTACAAATGAAACTCTTATGTTTTGGGCCAAGCCAGATTCTTGGGAAGGGTGAATTTCTCTAGTTTCTGAACAGGAAAAAAAATCAGTGTGATGACTCATTATTTTTCTGACTGAGAGAGGACAGAGCTGTTGTTCATGTAGTTAAGAAAAGATTAATCTTCTAGCAAGTAAAATCTTAAAATAAAAATTTAGTATCAGTTTTATAGTCATCCATTTTAGTTTCTTGTATGTTGTTTCAATAATCTCACTGTGGAGAAACAAATTTAGCCAGAATATTTTAGTCAATACTTAGTTTCTATTAATTAGACTTTAAGTCAAGCATGTATCACCATTAAATACAAATCAACTATACTCCTTTCGCTAAAATTGACATGGTCATAGTTTCCATCAATTCCAGAAATTTATCCTCTGGCTGTTTTTTTTTTCCTTTCTTCAAAAATTCTCCCACCTCTTGGGAGCAGTATAGAGTACTGGAGCACAGCTTTGGGACCAAGGTGGCTGGAATTTACATCCTGGGTTCTCTGCATTCTCACTTTAACTTCTATAACTTGCTTAAACATTGTGTTTCAGATTCCTTGTATAGAAAAGGAATGGAGTTCTTAGCATATAAATGGGCTTATTGTAATTAATGAGGCAATATATTTATTTAAAGTAATTGGTCTGGTTCCTGGCACACAGCACAATCCTCAATCACGGTTGAGAATTATGAGCACTGAAGTAGGCTCATTGAGGGAAATGTAGCACTTAGTACCTAAGAGTTGCTCACTTTTCTGCCCAAGATTTCCTAGTGCCGAAGGGAGCATCCTCCATTTCTTCTCTCCTATCATTAATCCTCATATGAATCAGTGGAAGTGGGTAGCAGTCATCGGGTGGGTAATTCTCACACATCCTGAGTGGCTAAGTGAGATATCCATGACACTATTTTTGCACTTTTTAATTTCTCATGATGCTTTTCTTCCTCTCAGGGACATACATATCCTTGATTTGAACTGTGTTCTTCTTTTTTTTTTTTTTTTTTGTCACAATATTCTGTGTTTATTCACAGCTAGCAGTAGACCTTTACCTAAATCATGGGGCTTGGCTAAAGAGATGATATGAGACTAAAAATTACTCACCGGTAGGAGGTCAAAAGGAAAATGAGGTCAACATGTGATCTTTCTCACTTCTGCAGAAAATACAGAAATAAAGTGTGGCCATGCTGTGCTTCTCTATAGAGTATTGGTGTTTAATAAAAACTTGAATTAAAAGAGAAATATTTTCTGTTTCCTACATTACTCTTCACATCTTATCAATGGTGAATGTTAACCAATGTCAGTTCATAGAATTGTAAGATGTATGTATGATATATATATCTTCCTCCTAATTCCTGAAATAGATTTGAATAAAGAAAGAAAAAATGATGGATGTATCAAAGTTCTGATAGAAAACAGATAGCTACTTCAACAGATTAACTGAAGATAATTTAATAAAAGTTCTATTTATATGTGTGGCTCAGTGGTAAAGAATCCACCTTCTAATGCAGGAGACACAGGAGATGTGGGAGAGGCAGATTTGATCCCTGGGTCGGGAAGATCTCCTAGAGGAGAAAATGGCAACCCACTCCAGTAGTCTTGTCTGGAAAATCCCACAGTCAGAGGAGCCTGGCAGGCTACAGTCCATAGGGTCTCAAAGAGTTGGACACAACTGAAAGCCTGAGGACACACGCACTGTTTATGTATGTCAGGAGAATCAAGGGAAACCAACAAAAGACAGTGCATTTATCTATGGAAAAGGGATAGGAAAAGCAAAGGAAATCACTGGGTTTTTTTTTGTTGTTGTTTGTTTTAAAGCTCGAAAGTAAGTACTCACACTTTGAAAGCTTGACAAAGGATAAAAAGAAGTAAGATGTAGGGAAGGAAGCTAATGTGTATTAAGTATTTTGTGTATTTTGCTTAGATGGTTGACAAATCTTTTTTCTACTGTTTGTTATGGTTTTTCACTCTGAAACTATGTGATGATCCCTCTAAATTCTGAGCAGTATTGTGGTAAGCAATCGCATTGCTGCAGTATAGAACATAATATTCTTACTAAGATTATAAATCCATTATAAAATAGACAATAAATCCATTTGAATGACACTCTCCACTAGGCAATGGACTCCCCTTCTCTAAGATAAGGATTGGCATTGGGGCATGCCCTTCTGGGAACCTCAGAATTCAGCTCTGTTTTGTAGTGAGACTGGAAGGAAATTTATTATTTGTTGGCATGGGAGTTGAGAGATTCAATCTCCTTCTATTTATCATTAGAACTCTATTGACTTCATTGCTCTTGTTCAAAGAATTCTTCCATTTGCACAGCCCTGTCCAAATTTTCTATACACACAGCTGTCGTGTTGTTTTCATAATGCATTTACATTACAGGAAACTGGCAATATTAAATATTTACAGGGTGGGGAGATCAGAAAGAGAGATTGCCAAAATATCCTGAGTTCAGCCAAAAGCTCAAGGGATAGTACAGTAGATGTTTTCTATTCTTTTTGTCGGAGGAAGATCAGAAGTGGCTATTAGACATTTTCAAAGTAATATTCTTAATCAGATTGCTTGGAAAAGGATTTTGTTTCTGCTATAATTTATAGGAAGAAATAGATCCTGTTGGCTTTTTAAAATAAAAATATTATAACTGGGTATTCTACAGTAAATTTCTATATTCAGAGAGCTATAAGAGTGAAATGCCTTGCCTGTGTTTAGGGAAAAAAAAAAACCCAACCAAATATCTTCTAATGGCTAAGGAGTTGTGCTCCAAGAATTGTTAAAGGAAATGCATTCATTTCAGTGCATTCACTTGAAGTGACTATTTTTCTGTTGCTTTCCCTAATTTCATTCTCATTTGATTTATCTGAGAGTTTGGGAGAAACAAGTTATTCCATTCACATTAATTAATTTCCCAGATATTTAAAGCAAAACCTTTTATTTGGGTCATGTTGGGAAAAAATATTAAAATTTTATTTTAAAATGTTCCACTTGGATTAGCTTCATTATTTTATCTCAGTTTTGCTGGCCTGTGGGACAATGATGTCTCATTCCCCTGTATTTTTGGCAAATCCAGTATTCAATCAGTTATCACTTACTGTCTGCTTTGTCACTGGGGTAACAGTGACTAAACCTGGTCTCTCCCTTCACTGTGTTTGGATTCAGGAGGTATTCAACACATATGGAAACCCTCACTTACTGCAAGTCAAACCTATTTTAAGCACTTAATATACATTAATTCACCAGTGTTATCCTCAGAACAATTATAGTACAAGAAAGTGAAGTCGCTCAGTCGTTTCCAACTCTTTGCGACCTGTGGACTGTAGCCCACCAAGCTCTTCCGTCCACGGGATTCCCCAGGCAAGAATACTGGAGTGGGTTGCCATTTCCTTCTCCAAGAGCTGCATACCAAATGTGGAAAGAGAAACTTATTTTCACCTTGATTTCTGCGTTGTTACTTGATCCTAGCAACAACAAACTTTCATGAAATTGCCCATGAAAACAGCTGATTTAGGTTCTCCTTTTAAATCCCTCCCTTCAGAAACACTGATGAATAGTCCAGCAGGCCTGGAGTTGGAGAGAATTACCATGTCACTCCCTTCCATTGTCCACCTCTTCCCACCTATATTTTCTCTGACTGTTCTGATTTTTCTATCAACCAAAATCAAAGTTCTCATCATATCAACTTGCAAATAGATACTGAGGGAGTCCCAACAGCCAAGAAGGGAATTCCTATTTTACTGAGTTGGAACAATCATTAAACCGTTTTGAGCATTTAAAGTTATTTCAAAATATACCTTCGTATCCTTCCTCATTAGCTGCTTTAGTTAACTGAGATGAGAAAGCAGGTAACTAAGCATCTGTATTCATTTCCTAGGCCTGATAAAACAAGCTACCACAAACTAGCAGGCTTAAAACAACAGAAATTTATTCTCTCATAGTGCAGGAGGCCAGAAGTTCTAAATCAGATTGTCAAAAGCATTGGCTTCTTGTTAGAAACTCCAAGAAAGAACCTCTTGCCTCTCTCCTAGATTCTGATGATTACTGGCAAATCTTATTCTTTGGCTCACAGAAACATCACTCAAATTTTGGCCTTCATCAACACACATTTTCTGTGTGTCTATATCCCTGTGTCCAAATTTCCCTCTTCTTATAAGGGTACCAGTCATATTGGATTTAGAGCCCACACTAATCCAGTATGAGCTCATCTTACATCTGCAAAGATCTTATTTCCCAATAAAATCATATTCATAGGTTTGGGGTGAACATGAATTTTATGGAGACATATTAACCTAGTATAGCAACTGTATTTGTTAAGTGAAAATAAAATGATATCAACCTGATAATTGTTGTAAACAACTTGGACTTTCCTAGTGTAAGATGATGTTTTCCTTCACTTCCAGGTGGAGGCTCTGTTGAGGCTGAGATAAGACTAAACTTAGAAAAGGGGCCTCCCAGGTGGTGCTAATGGTAAAGAACCCACCGGCCAACACAGGAGATGTCAGAGATGCAGGCTTGACCACTGGGTCAGGAAGATCTCCTGGTGGAGGGCATAGGAAGCCACTCCAATATCCTTGCCTGAAGAATCACACGGACAGAGTAGCCTGGTGGGCTACAGTCCATTGGGTTGCAAAGAGTCGGACGTGACTGAAGCGACTTAGCAAACTTAGAAAATTCAAGTGTTATTGGAGATTGGATGACTATCTACCTATATATCTGTCTATCATCAGTCTATCAATCTACCTATCTATTGAGCAAGTATTGTCTAGTCATGGTACATGAGGCTCACTGATTTTTGTTCCTGAGGAAAAAATGACCTGCTTGGTCCACAGATTATAAAGACATTAATTCCCACTGCCTTCTTTCTGCTGTTTTCAATATTGTGTCATGTAATCTTCCTTCTGAAGGTTGGGATTTTTCCTTTCCTTTTTACTTATAGCCTTTGAAAAATATCTTCTTTTAAAAAATTAAAATTAAGAAAACTGTTAAGCAAAATATGCATTTAAAGTTCTTAATTTTGTTAAATAATATAGATACTTTTGCAAAATACACTACTTGTAAGAGTGAATACTTCCATTGATATTTTAAGCATACAAATGAAATTTGATTTTATCCTTGAATTAAATACAATGATCACAGTAGAAACAGCACTAATATGAAAGCTAGGTTGACAATATTGTATTTCTGCTTCACAGCAAAATTATGTATTAGCCTCATTGAGCACGTAACTTGCTTAATGTTTATCCTTTATATATATCTTTTGATTCTATTACTCAGTATCTGAGGGGTATCCAAAATTTACAATTTAGTGTCAAGTTAGCCATACACTACTAAATTAGTTAAATTTGTCATAAACTATCTATGAAATAAGGAGTTATCCTAATGGTTGAATACTGGGCTATTTGGCTTAATCAAAATTAAATACAAATGCCACATGAATGCTTGGTTTTTAAGGAAATACAATACAATAAAATACAGAATATTATGTAGTTCAAATGTGGGAAAGTCAGGGATTTTTCCAGTTTAATATCACTTTATATTTCTTTAATCTTTCAGAGAACTAACTGGTTATTTTAGTGCCTTAGAGTTAGCATTATGAACTTATAATTATTCTACAGAAATGTTAATAATAAACACTATAGCATTACTATGCAGTAGTCAATAATCTAAGCATTTTATGTACATTAGCTCATTTAATCCTTTCAAAGACTTTAGTAATATAGGTACTATAATTACCTTCATTTTTGAAATGAGAAAACTAAAGCACAGAGGTGCCAAGTACCTTGCCTGAAGTCACAGGCTGCAAATGGTAACATCAGGGATTTGAACCCAGGTAAATGCAATAGGATGAGAAACACTAGAAACACCTTCAAAAAAATTGGAGATACCAAGGGAATATTTCATGCAAAGATAGGCACAATAAAGGACAGAAACAGCAAGGACATAATAGTAACAGAAGATATTAAGAAGAGGTGGCAAGAATACACAGAAGAACTATACGAAAAAGGTCTTAATGACTTGGATAATCACAATGTTGCGGTACTCACCTAGAGCCAGACATCCCAGAGTGTGAAGTCAAGTGAGTCTTAGGAAGCATTACTATGAACAAAGCTAGTGGAGGTGATAGAATTCCAGGTGAGCTATTTCAAATCCTAAAAGAGGATGTTGTGAAAGTATTGCACTCAATATGCCAGCAAATTTGGGAAAACTCAGCAGTGGCCACAGGACCAGAAAAGGTGACTTCTCAGTCCAATCCAAAAGAAAGGCAGTGCCAAAGAATGTTCAAACTACTGTATAAATGTGCTCATTTCACATGTTAGCAAGGTAACCCTCAAAAGCCTTCAAGTTAGGCTTCAGCAGTCTGTGAACCAAGAACTTTTAGATTTACAAGCTGGATTTAGAAAAGGCATAGGAATCAGAGATCAAATTGGCAACATTCATTGGATCATGGACCCCAGTGTTCACTGCAGCACCATTTACTATAGCCAAGACATGGAGCCAACCTAAGTGTCCATAACAGAGGAGTGACTGTAGAAGATGTGGCACACAGATACAATGGAATATTACTCAGCCATAAAAGTAATACATTTGCAGCAACATGGACGGCCCTAGAGAATGTCATACTAAGCAAAGTAAGTTAAACAGAGAAAGACAAATATTGCATGATATCACTTAATGTGGAATGTTAAAAAATGGTACAAATGAACTTATTTATATAACAGAAATAGAGTCACAGATGTAGAAAACAGACTTATGATTATCAGTGGGGAAAGGTTAGGGAGGGGTAAATTGGGAGAAGAGAGACATATATACATTACTATACATAAAATAGATAACTAATAAGAACTTACTGTATAGCACAGAGAACTCTACTCAATATCTGTAATGACCTATTTGGGACAAGAATCTAAAAAAGAGTGGATATATTATAATTGATTCATGTTGCCATCCACCTGAAATTAATAGAACATTGTAAAACAACTGAACTCCAATAAGAATTGAAAAAAATAGAAAAGGAGATAAGAGCCAAGCAAATAAATTAGGCACAAAGGATATGCCGTTTCAGGACTGGAAAAATATTATCAGTAAGTAAAGCACAAAAAGAACTGAAAATCAAATTAATGCTATAGAGGGAAATCATAAGAGAAACATAGTAAGTAAAGAATAAAAAGACAAATAAAAGCTGAAGAATTTAGTCAAGAGTGAGGTTAGACAAATGAATAAATAAAAGAATAATTGCTGACAATGAACTAGGAAACCTCAGGATAAAAAAATGTGTAAAGCTATAATGAGAACATTTTCTGAAATTAAAGTAGAACAAAATTTGTAGATTCAAAGGGAACATTGTGGTCCAAGGAAAATATGATTCAACATAAATGACATTAAGGCATATCTTTGTAATTTAACAAAATCTTGAAGATAAAGTGAAAGATCTTTAGGCACCTAGGCAGAAAAAATACATCATCCTATAATGGAAAAGTGATTTTATGTTTCCCCCTAGCAACTATAAAAACAGATAGTGGAGTAGTATCTCTAGAATTCTGAGGGAAAGATAACATAATTCAAAGACTTTCTTGTATAGATACATAGTGATTCATATGTAAAGAAACAGATAGACATAAACATAAAGAATCTGAGAATATAGTAGTCATGTTCAGTTCAGTTCAGTTCAGTCGCTCAGTCGTGTCTGACTCTTCGCAACCCCATGAATCGCAGCATGCCAGGCCTCCCTGTCCATCACCAACTCCCGGAGCTCACTCAGAGTTGCATCCATCGAGTCAGTGATGCCATCCAGCCATCTCATCCTCGGTCGTCCCCTTCTCCTCCTGCCCCCAATCCCTCCCAGCATCAAAGTCTTCTCCAATGTGTCAGCTCTTCGCATGAGGTGGCCAAAGTACTGGAGTTTCAGCTTTAGCATCATTCCTTCCAAGAAATCCCAGGGTTGATCTCCTTCAGAATGGACTGCTTGGATCTCCTTGCAGTCCAAGGGACTCTCAAGAGTCTTCTGCAGCACCACAGTTCAAAAGCATCAATTCTTTGGCACTCAGCCTTCTTCACAGTCCAACTCTCACATCCATACATGACCTCAGGAAAAACCGTAGCCTTGACTAGACGGACCTTAGTCGGCAAAGTAATGTCTCTGCTTATGAATATGCTATCTAGGTTGCTCACAGCTTTTCTTCTAAGGAGTAAGTGTCTTTTAATTTCATGGCTGCAGTCACCATCTGCAGTGATTTTGGAGCCCAAATAAATAAAGTCTGACACTGTTTCCACTGTTTCTCCATCTATTTCCCATGGAGTGTTGGGACCGGATACCATGATCTTAGTTTTCTGAATGTTGAGCTTTAAGCCAACTTTTTCACTCTTCTCTTTCACTTTCATCAAGAGGCTTTTTCGTTCCTCTTCACTTTCTGCCATAAGGGTGGTGTCATCTGCATATCTGAGGTTATTGATATTTCTCCCGGCAATCTTGATTCCAGCTTGTGTTTCTTCCAGTCCAGCGTTTCTCATGATGTACTCTGCATAGAAGTTAAATAAACAGGGTAACAATATACAGCCCTGACGTACTCCTTTTCATATTTAGAGCCAGTCTGTTGTTCCATGTCCAGTTCTAGCTGTTGCTTCCTGACCTGCATACAGATTTCTCAAGAGGCAGGTTAGGTGGTCTTGTATTCCCATCTCTTTCAGAATTTTCTACAGTTTATTGTGGTCCACACAGTCAAAGGCTTTGGCATAGTCAATAAAGCAGAAATAGATGTTTTTCTGGAACTCTCTTGCTTTTTCCATGATCCAGCAACTGTTCATAAAAAATCTGGTTGATGAACTTTTTGCCAACCAATGTTTCCCACTGGTAAAGACATAAAAATACAAAAACTAGAAGGGAACACAGACTTCAGTGAAATATAAAACTGCTCTAAAAAGTGGTAGGGAAAAGTTCACAGATTATAAATTCTATAAGCCCAGACAATACAAAAATAATACTGTAATAAATACATTAGAATGTTTATTTCTTCTTTCTTACTGGGAGTCAAAAGACACTGTCCACAGTTGATAAATCAAGAAATAGAAGTTTATACTTTTCAAAATTATTACCATAAGTCTAATTATCATCTGTCACCTTTCAAAGATATTGCATAACTATTGATGATATTCCCCATACTGTACATTTCATACCTGTGACTCATTTATTTTATAACTGTAAGTTTGTAGGTCTCAATTTCTCTCATCTATTTCTCTCTTCTTTCCACCATCTCTCTTCTGGCAATTGCCTGTTTGTTCTCTGTATCAGTGACTCTGCTTCTATTTAGGTATATTTCTTCATTTTTTTATGTTTTAGGTTCCACATATAAGCGAAATCATACAGTACTTGTCTTTTTCTGTCTGGCTTATTTCACCTAGTATAATACCCTTTAGGTCCATCTATGTTGTCACAAATGGCAAGATTTTATTCTTTTTATAGCAGAATAATATTCAGTGTGTGTGTGTGTACAGAAAATGTCTCTCAGCTTGGATGCTGAGGCAGCCACTGCCCACACTGGGTTAGGATGCACATTATCCTGGTTAGCTTCTTTGGCTCCTCCAGAATGATAAGTCAAATGACAGGGAGAGAACACAATTCCAAATCACTGCTGAAGAAAACACCAAATTTCTCTCTCCTTGCCCCTCTAGTTCACATTTTAAGAAGTAAAAATGCAAACAAAAGCAACCAATGCAAGTCTCCAAATCTCTCCATAATTTGTGTTTATTTGTCAGCAAAATTTTGTTTTGGGAGAAAAAGAGAGAAAAGTTTAGAACTCCACCATTTTGGAAGGGTAAAAGAAGAAAATACCATTTTCTTGGTAAGTTCTTTTCCAAATATCTTCTTGAGAGTAAGTCCAAATAAAATGCATGCTATTTGCTTTTCAGCAGAAAAATCTCTGTCAAAATACTGCGTGTAATGGTAGAATTTCTTCTCCTCCATGTTTAATTAAACAAATAATTATAAATAAATTACTGAGTTAGTTATGCCAGGGTCTTACTCATTCTCAAATTTGGGAGCAAGTTCCAATGAAAGTGTAGTTTCAGTGATATAGCTTAGTTACTGACTTTATCTCCTTAAAGATCACTTTATTTTTTCTCTAAAAATATCACCCTGCCCTATGTTCCTTGGCTCTGAAACTCAATCCAGTTAGATTTTGGTTTTGCACTCTTACATTATGACCTAAAGTTCATGGAAGAATTTGACAGAGAGCCTTTAAGTCAGAGTTCTTTTCAGGAAAGCAAAGTGAAACTTATTCAATTTAACAAACAGCTTTACATAAAGAAAAATGTGTTGAAAAACTTGAGATGTTCTCTGGAATATTATCTTTTATACTGGAGAGTAGAACTATGGCCATTTCTATTTCTAAATAATGTGACCTTGGTTCTGCCCACTTCTTTATTTTCATCTTATTGACATTAATCATTATCACAGTGAGCTGTTGAACTATTATATATCCACCATCAAAGCTGCCACACTCAGTGTACAGTAGGTTTCTTTAAGAAAAATAAATTAAAACAGGCCATCAGAGGTTTAGAAATGTTTGAGCCTCTAACACAGGAATGCCACTTCTACTGATTTTTCCTCAACAAGTCATCTTATGTGGAGAAAAAAAAAGTATAAAACTGACATATACAGTGATATTAATATTCTCACTATCGATAATATGAAAACTGAAAATAAACTTAAGGGTTAAGAATTAGGTAAAAGTTAAGGAAAATCTTCACATGAAAATTTTGTCACCATTAAAATGTTGGTTTATCAAACATTTGAATTATTGTGGAGCAATAATTAATTAATGGCTAATTATTAGAACTATATTAAATATGTATGCATGAAAATACTCTGAAAATAAATATGCCAAAGTATTATTGGTGATTGTAATGGGACAGTGGATAATTTTAAGTCTGACTTTTTCTATCTATCTATACTTTTCAAGTGATCTCTCATTGACATATTACTTATATATATATATATATTTTAAAAGCATGTTTTTAAAAGTTGGAACAAACAAAGACTATATTTTTGTTATAAACCTCATATGTTATGAAGGCTTGTTTCTCTTGAAATGTTTACTAGTTCACATATTAATATAGAACCAGAAGAAAAGCAGGAAACCAGCACATCTGACACTCTTGGAAGAGAAAGTAGAGTTGGCAGAGGTAAATGGCTCTCTTCCTAAGTGAGAAACTAAATGACAACCAGGAAACAAGAAACTATTTACAGCTACAAGGAATAGACAGAGGAGCTAAAAGAAAAGAAGTGATCCCAAAAATAAGGTGTTCCTCCTAAAACAATAATAATCCTCAATATTTGCAGGATATTTCCTAGTTGATGAAGCACTTTGTAGACATAAATCTCATGCTATCCTTCCAAGCACTCTGTTAGAGGAATACAATTACTTTGATTCTATATATTTTGAAGCAGAAGCTTAGAGAGTTACATAATTTGCCCAAAATCACAAAGCAGAGATATCACTTTGCTGACAAAGGTCTGTATAGTCAAAGCTATGGTTTTTCCGGTAGTCATGTACAGACATGAGCGTTGAACCATAAAGAAGGCTTAATGCTGAAGAACTGATGCTTACAAATTGTGGTGCTGGAGAAGACTCTTGAGAGTTCCTTGGACTGCCAAGAGATCAAACCAGTCAATCCCAAAGGAAATCAACCCTGAATACTCATTGGAAGGACTGATGTTGAAGCTGAAGCTCCAATACTTTGGCCACCTGATGTGAAGAGCTGACTCATTGGAAAAGACCCTGATGCTGGGAAAGATTGAGGGCAGGAGGAGAAGGGGGCAATAGAGGATGAGATGGTTGGATGGCATCATCAACTCAATGGACATGAGTTCGAGCAAACTCCGAGAGATAGTGAAGGACAAGGAAGCCTGGCATGTTTCAGTCCATGGGGTTGCAAAGAAACAGACATGACTGAGCGACTGAACAACAACAACAAAGCTTTTAAGTGAAGGCTTAGGTTCTCAACTCGGGCTTCCTGATTTTCAACTAAAGCTCTGTGTGCTCCCACATTGTTACATAATGGATTATATGTTTTATATATTGTGCAAAACATTGCCCATGTGCAAGGCACACTGATGGATTTAATAAAGGGAACAAATATGTCAGAAGCATGGTTCCTGCCTCCATAAGCTGATGACCTAATAGAAGAAACAGGGCACAGAAAAACTATTAAGAGTACAGGTCATATTTAAATGCCAAGTTAGTCATGTAGACAGAAAATGCTGTAAAACTTAAGAGGAAGGAATACTAGCTGTAAGCAAAGGTTATTGTGAAATGTTGATCTTGTTATAAGGAAAGGGATTGGGGAAGGGAGGATGGTGGCATGGCTGCAGTGGGGAGAAAAAGAGAGTGAGTCAAAGAGCAGAAGTGACACCAAACCAACTTCAGTTCTCTTCTACAATCTGCCTGGATGGTCACTCATCCTATTTCTTATATAAACTGTTCAATCATAAGTAAACAATCATGTTGTTCTAGAAAAATTTTTAGGGGGTATTTTCATGGCTCATCACAATGAAATAGTTATTGTGCACTTTTCTATCAATATCTGAGATGATGGATTCCCTCCATTGATTAATTTATCCAAGTAGCTGTCTCTCCTGTGGGCCAACAAAGACCCCAGCATCAGTGCTGGAGTGGCACTGAGTAAGCAAAGTGCAACCAGACACTGATCACTGCCCTGAAAGTGCCTGCTTTCCAGAGGAAGGTCCAAGAAGGATGAGCAAAGGAGGTGTTCTGAAGGCCATGGACCTTGAATGAAATCAGTTCTTTATGGGGTGGGGAAAAATGGCATCTCTTTGGGTTTGACGCTGTTACCACTAGACTCTGCCTGTTGTTTGGTATTTTCCTGAAGTTCAGCCACTTGTCACCCTCATCTACAATTTGACTCAAAATTTTCTTCATTATTAGAATCTCCTTTCTGTCACTTTTTTTTTTCCGTTTAACTGGTAACAACAACAATATGGCATGCATATTTTAATTCCCTACTCTCTGCCCATCAGACATTACTACTTGGTCATAGCTCATTTCCTCACTGAGTCCAGACTTTGTCTGAGAACTTGTCAGAGCCTGGCACTCTGGGCAGCCATTGCCAATGGATCAGACTTAGCCCATTGGATGCAATTTCTTTGCTATCTCTGGATTAGAGTTAAAGGTGAATATAATGCTTCTCAAAGTTCTCTGTTGCACTGGGAAGATGGTGTGATGTTTTTGTTTGGTACATTCCTTTTAGTTGAATACTCAATATTCACTTGAGCCTACTCAGACAAGTATTTCCCCATTTGGCTAAGAGATAGTGTCAAATGCTTTACTCTGTGCCCTATCTCTGGAAGTTTTTATCCCAATAAGCTGATTTTCTTTGGTTTTACTTTTCCTGTGCTAGTTATTTTCATTATTCTACCCACAGGGAGGAAGATATTAACACCAGTGTATAAATTTTTAAAAACCTCAGTTTATAAAATAAATAATAAAGGCCCTGCCCTTTACTCTGGATTTGTACAAGGCATCTAGTTAAATGTGGCCTGTGTGATTTCTGGTTTCCCTCATTGGCTGCAGAGAGCAGAGACCTTGCTTTGCACAATTCACTCTGCCTACTTGTGACCCCTTGCCATAGAGTGCATTTGTGAATCTTCTGCATAGCTTTGAATAAGGTGAATTTGCTGTTGCTTCTGCTTGGTTGTTGTAGATCTCTCCAGGTGGCTGCCATAACCCCCTGTGCAGGATGTGAGTGGACGAAAGGTGATTAGTTCATTCGGTGAACAAACATGTACTGAATGCCTGCTATGAGCCAGGTTCTACGCTAGCAACCATATTTGCTGTGGTTAGTCAAATAGAAATGATTCCTGGCCTCATCAAACAGAGTTCAGTGGAAGAGATAAACAGATATAAATGATATATTTGAAGAGTATAATAAATGTTTTAAAGGACAAGAATATGGAGTTATAAGAAAATGTGTCTAGAAAATCCATCTCTATTGGGTGACCTAGAAAGATACCTCCATAACCTTTAAATGGAGACCTGAGGATGAGGTGTTAGTTATGAAAAACCAGGAGAAGTGTTCCACCCCGAGGGGAAAATGTGAGTGTAGGCCTGAGCCTGAGGTAGCATCTGATGTGAACAGTGACCCTGCATCCCCCATGAGGGCCTAATCTGGCTCTCAGAGAGGCACAGTAGCTTTGGCAGACAAACACAAATTCCAATCCAGGAAAAAAGGAGGCCACCTCCTGAGCAGGGTCTCACTGTGTAAGGAAGATTTTTCATTTATCTTGGGGTGAGATATGCTCATTAATTCATTTACAAAGGTCTCAGCAATATGCATGGGCCAGGAACGAGGCTTTATACTCACAGTAAATACTTGACATTTGAGATTGCATTTTGGGAAGGTGTGTGCTACAAAGGCCAAAGTTAAGCCTGAGATTCTGGCTCTTCTGTGTCCCTGCAGTTTGGTGCCCTACTGCTGTAGGTAAAATGATTTTCCAGCCTTTGGGAACCAAGGTGCCAGACTCTCTGAAGAGAGCATTGTCCCGATAAAAGAAAAACATGAACACGCTGGATGTTTAAATTATGGAACATAAGAGAGGGTGAAGGTAATGTTTTGTTTTATTTATTTTTCCCTCAATTTATTTTACTTTTTAGACCAGATTGTTTGGACACTGAGAGTCATGTTTTTACACTTCTTTTGTGGCATTTTGACTGCTTTTCCAGAGCCAAAAAAAAAAAAAAAAAAAGAACCACACTAAAATATAAATAAATCAGGAAGGTTCTTATAAGCAATTATATTAGCCCTATATTTAAATTTTTTAAGTACTTATTTCTTGAGCTGAAACTTTGCTTACCAGATTTGTCTAGTTTGGAAGATTTTTGAAACAAAAATTTTGATAGAGTTACCTCCTATATCAAAATCACTCATACAATATGAGTAATGGCAAGAATTTTACCAAGTCAACTGATTAAGGTAAAGCAAGAAAGGTAACTTAAAGGTAACTTTAAGCAAAAAAATGCTTAATAGCCTAACAGTTCATCAAAAAAGCTAATCAATAATTGTTCTCAGTTCAGTTCAGTCGCTCAGTCATGTCCGACTGTTTGCAGCCCCATGAATTGCAGCATGCCAGGCCTCCCTGTCCATCACCAACTCCCAGAGTTCTCTCAAACTCATATCCATCGAGTCGGTGATGCCATCCAGCCATCTCGTCCTCTGTCGTCCCCTTCTCCTCCTGCCCCAATCCCTCCCAGAGTCAGAGTCTTTTCCAATGAGTCAACTCTTCTCATGAGGTGGCCAAAGTACTGGAGTTTCAGCTTTAGCATCATTCCTTCCAAAGAATACCCAGGGCTGATCTCCTTTAGAATGGACTGGTTGGATCTCCTTGCAGTCCTAGGGACTCTCAAGAGTCTTCTCCAACACCACAGTTCAAAAGCATCAGTTCTTCGGTGCTCAGCTTTCTTCAGTCCAACTCTCACATCCATACATGACTACTGGAAAAACTATAGCCTTGACTAGACAGACCTTTGTTGGCAAAGTAAAGTCTCTGCTTTTGAATATGCTATCTAGGTTGGTCATAATTTTCCTTCCAAGAAATAAGCGTCTTTTAATGTCATGGCTGCAGACACCATCTGCAGTGATTTTGGAGCCCAAAAAATAAAGTCGGACACTGTTTCCACTGTTTCCCCATCTATTTCCCATGAAGTGATGGCACCAGATGCTATGATCTTCATTTTCTGAATGTTGAACTTTTAGCCAACATTTTCACTCTCCAATTTCACTTTCATCAAGAGGCTTTTTAGTTCCTCTTCACTTTCTGCCATAATGGTGGTGTCATCTGCACATCTGAGGTTATTGATATTTTTCCCTGCAATCTTGATTCCAGCTTGTGTTTCTTCCAGCCCAGCCTTTCTCATGATGTACTCGGCATATAAGTTAAATAAGCAGGGTGACAATATACAGCCTTGATGTACTCCTTTTCCTATTTGAAACCAGTCTGTTGTTCCATGTCCTACATTTCCCCAAAACAAAACTAAAGATGGTACCAGAAAACTACTAGAGCTCATCAATGAACTTGGTAAAGTTGCAGGATACAAAAATAATACACAAAAATTTTTGCATTTATATACACTAACAACAAAAGATCGGAAAGAAAAATTAAGGAAACAACCATTGCATCAAAAATAATAAAAATACTTGGGAATGAACATACTTAAGGAGACAAAAGACCTATACTCCAAAAACTATAAGATGCTGATGAAAGAAATTGAAGATGACACAAATAGAAAGATACACTCTGTTCTTGGATTGTAAGAATCCATATTATCAAAATGACTACACTACCAAGAAAATCTACAGATCCAGTGCAACCCTTATCAAATTACCAATGGCATTTTTCACAGAACTAGAATTAAAAAATTGTAAAGTGTTGTATAGAGACATTAAAGACCCCAAATAGCCAAAGCAATATCACGAAAAGCAAAACCAAAGTGCAAGAGGACTATTCTAAATTAAAACTTTGAAAGGCAAAAACACCTAAATGTAATTTTTATAACTGGGTTGAATCTTTGAGGAAAAAACTAGATGTAAAAGTAGAATTATGGTTCTTTTTGAAATGTCCTTATTCGTAATGCTTCATTAGAATTTTAGGGATGAAGTGTTATGCTGTGCACAATTTACTTTCAAGTAGTTTGGAGAGTGAATGAGAAAAAGAGGAGATGTGAGGGAGAGAAGAGTGCAAATGTAGCAGATTGGTTTATCTAAACAAAATATATTTGAATGTTCATTGCACTATTCTTCCAACATTTTGGTGAGTTTGAACATTTTCCAAATAAAGAGGTGGAAAAAAGTCAAGTACTTGTTTTGAAATTTTAACTGTACTGTTTGATTGAATTATTATCTATGAAACAATAAATATGCAATGAAATTTAAAGGTGGTGACTTAAATAACTTTAACTTTGTTTTATGCAGTTTGAAACATGTACAGCATCCTCTTTGACTTACTGATACCATTTTAAGAACTGATCCACACTTTTGAGTCAGTTGGGGCTATGTATGACATTCTTGTGGCCATGCTGTCTTGCCTTGGTAGGGTATGTTAATTCTTTTTTTTTTTGCTGGGCTTTCCCTTTTATCATCAGTATAAAGGAGGTAAAGCCCAGTAATGTTTTCTGTTGCAGTGCTGATTTTGGTTTCTTTTTCAAAAAAATTGAAGAATCTTGGTTTTTCATCATCGAGGGCAGTGGGGAGAGCAGATGGGATGGTAAGATTCCTGTCAGCACCAGAATCCCAGAACCAAACACTTTAGGGTGTTGAGAAGTCTGAGGCACTTTAGAATATGGCCCCAGCACTTTTAGAGCATTGTTAATGTACTAAGAAGAACAATCCAGTCTATGATTCTCCAGAACTGTTTTCAAATGCTGGTGAATTCTAAACTACACTCTGTTCAAGTGCTTTAGTGAAAGTCACTCAGTCGTGTCTGACTCTTTGTGACTCCATGGACTGTAGCCTGCCAGGCTCCTTTGTCCATGAAATTCTCCAGGCAAGAATACTGGAGTGGATAGCCATTTCCTTCTCCAGGGGATCTTCCCAACCCAGGGATCAAATCTGGGTCTCCTGCACTGCAGGCAGGTTCTTTACTGTCTGAGCCACCGGGAAAGAGCCTATTAAATGTTGCCCATTTGCTTCAAAACAAAACACCTTTAAGTGAATTCACTTTCAAAAGGAAACCAAAATTATTCGTTAAATTATTCAAATAGACTAAACCAAGAATATAGGGTTGAATGTTATGTCGGAGAGGGGTTGAGAGATTCCTATTAATGGCAAGGATCTCTAAATGGTGAGGCGAAGGTTATTGCTGTGAAACAATGATCTGGAACTGATGTCAGGAAGGCAGTGAAAACCTCATACTTGTTGGTGGTGCCTACAGTCTTTCTTGGGGGCTTCCCAGGTCACTCAGTGGTAAAGAATCAGCCTGTCAATGCAGGAGACAAATGTTTGATCCCTGGGTGGTGAAGATCTCCCGGAGAAGGAACTGGCAACCTACTATCTTGCCTGGGAAATCCCATGGATAAAGGAACTTGGCAGACTGCAGTTCATGGGGTCACAAAAGAGTTGTACATGACTGAGCAACTAAACAACAACAAACGTTCTTTTTCCTGAAGACCCCTCACTAGGTTCTCCTTATACAAAGAGTCTTCATTATCCAAGAATTGTTTTTTTTAAAAAAAAAAAAAAACCACTTTTAAGTGAATTCACTTTCAAAAGGAAACCAAAATTATTTGTTAAATCATTTTTAAATGGTTTTATAAAATTTTATCTTGAAATATGATGCAAAATTATGAACATAAGTAGAACAAAATTTAAGAATAAGTTGTTGATTTGAAGGCTTTTTGCTAAAATTAGCCCAATAGAATACCCTTCCACTGTATGTTTCGTTTCCTAGATATGACATTCAAGCATAATCAAACAACATTCATAATTGTATTTCACTGAAATTAAAAACTTTTACTCTTTAAAAGACAATATTAAGAAAATGAAAATGAATCAACTGGGAGGAAATATTTGCAAAACACATATTTGACAGACGACTTGTGTCAGGATATATAAAGAACTCATTAATAAAACAACTCAATTTTTAAAATAGGCAACTATAAGGCATGGCCATTGTCAAATATTTTGAAATCTCAGACACATGAAATGGAAAGCAGAATTTACCTATAATCTTACTATTTCAGGAAGGGAGACCCCTTCCGGGGCCCGAAACTGGGCTCTTGTTTAACATTTGGAAATGAATTGTCCGAGGAGACACATGTGCTGACAAAGCAAGAGATTTTATTGGGAAAGGGCACCCGGGTGGAGAGCAGTAGAGTAAGGGAACCCAGGAGGACAGATCTGCCACATGGCTCGAAGGTTTTATGGTGATGGGATTAGTTTCCCAGTTGTCTTTAGCCAATCATCTGACTCAGTCCTTCTTGGTAGTACACGCCTTGTTCAGCCAAGATAGAGAAGGATTCTGGGAGGTGGTCAATTATGTGGTGTCTCATTTTGACCTTTCCTGAGCTTTATGGTTGGTGGTGGCTTATTAGTTCCGTCTCCCTCAGCAGGACCTCTTGTCGTAAACAGCTCATGCGAATGGTTACTATAGTGCCCGGCCAGGGTGAGTGGTTTTGGTCAGTGTGCTTCCCCTAACATTACTACTTAGAGATATTTACTATCAAATGAAATTTTAAATGTCATGACCTTCCAGATTTTTATGAGTAAACATATCACTTATATTCTATTTTTACATGATTTTATCATCTGTTTTTTTTTCACTCTATAGTATATATATTTAATATTGAGCATGTTTCTGTACTCTTTGATATTTACAAATGTGATTTTCAATAGCTATAATGGAGGGGTCATAATTTATTTATCCAGTTTTGTATAGTTGAACACATATATCATATTCAATTTTACAGTATAATAAATCACACTCTTGTGATGAACACTGTTGCATGTAAGTCTTTAACCATGAGAGGGTAACAGGCAGGAAGGCCAGGGGTCTCCAAATGGAGGAAATAGGCTGCAAGTGTCAGACATTTTTTATCTCTCTCTTAAGCGGCAGGAAGAAACAAACTATTTATGTTTTTTCCCCTTTTCTATATACATTTAAAAAGAGGTTTCTCTTAAAAATCTGTTGCCATAATGACCCTTGGTTCCACCTGAACTTAACTTTTCTCAAACCCTGTGCTAACCAATGCATTTAATGTTTGTCTTAAGCTATGTTAATGTACTATGCATTTATCCTGACTCTGTCTTCAAGTCGGTTCCGCCTAAAGGCTCAGAACCAAGTTGACAAACCAGTATGCTATACTCATACATTGTTCTCCTGCTGCTGCTACTGCTAAGTCTCTTCAGTCGTGTCCGACTCTGTGTGACCCCATAGACGGCAGCCCCCTAGGCTCCTCTGTCTCTGGGATTCTCCAGGCAAGAATACTGGAGTGGGGTTGCCATTTCCTTCTCCAACGTTGTTCTCCTAATCTATGTTAATGAAATTATATATTTGTATGGGAATCTGCCTTTCTTCAAGATACATGTCAATCATTTTATGGTCCGGGATAACTCACCTGGTGCCAAGATTATCTCAAAATGCATCTTATGGGTGAGGGGCCTGGTGCCATTCTGAGTTTTGAGAGCTTTCCTTTCTTTAATTAGCAGACTGCTAGTAGCTATATAACATCCAGCTAAAGATTAGCACGGGGGTATTCTTTCTGCCCCTTTCTGATGTCTGTGTCAGAAGCTTTCTCTATCTCTTTTATACTTTAATAAAACTTTACTACACAAAAGCTCTGAGCGATCAAGCCTCATCTCTGGCCCAGGATTGAATTCTTCTCCTCCGGAGGCCAAGAATCCCAGCGTCTTTCATGGTTCAGCAACAACCTTTCAACCACATTTCAGTTTATTTCTCTAAATTGTTATAACTTCACAGAAATGGCATTAAGTTCTATCAAAAATTATATATGCTTCAATGGATCCTGTCTTTATATATAGGAAGTTGACATCTTAACTCACTAAATTCATATTTGTAAGCAGAAACCCAACAGATGGAGTTTTGGTGCATATTTCCAAGGTAAAGTTATCTGAATGCAGCCAATGCCTCCAATTAAGGGACGAGGTGAGATATGAATTTGAGTTGACAGCTTTACCAAGATTTGTGTACTAAGTTTGTGGAAAGGGTTCTGGAAAAGCAAGAAAAAAGTTCATGCTCAAATGTTCATGTCTATCATTGACACAGAGGGAATGGAGGCATTTCCATCACCACTCTGTTAGTACCTCTCAGAGCATCTACAATTAACTGTTTCTTTTTTTCCTTCTCCAAAGCATATTAGTGAGAGGTCAGCCCTGAGTTTAAGTTCTCTGCTGTCAAACTGAGAGTGTTACAGCCTCACATACTATTTCCATTGGAAGCTCAGTTTACCCAAGTTTCTCAAACTTCCCATTGTCTCTTTTGCTCTTTGAAACACCAACTTCCAGTTGTCTCTTTTGCTCTTTGAAACACCATGGCCTACCACAGTGCAAGTCTCATTAGGTTTTTAATAAAATATGTGTTGACTGTTTTCTCACCAAGAATGTTCTGTTCTTTGAAACTCAAGGAATCACTTAGGAGACAAAGCAACATACAATAATTAGATTTGATGGAATCTAATTGATTTGACTGTAAATGAAGCAGTGCCTCTGGTATGCTTTATATCACTCAGACTTTGATGAGAGTTAAGAAGGTGCCCTGCTTCCCCAACCTGCTACCCCTACTTCTCCCCACCATTGCATTCAACACTGTTCCTATGCCATCAACAGTGTTGTCTGAAAATCTTTTAGTCAGCGGTAGGTGAAGTTGGATAGGAGCTCTCAGCTCTTCCATCTTTATCACCTCCCATGTTAGTTGCTAAGGGAACCATCTCACTGGGTCAACAATAAAAGACTCATCAGATTTTTGTTTTCTTTTACTTTGATAAGAGCCACTAAAATGTCCTCTTGCATCAGAGCACAAGTGCCAATATTTTTTCCCATTACTTCTCATATGATCTGAAAGCAATCTTTATTTTCAGTGAGGGATGAAAGAGGAAAGTTTGACAAGCCAGGGTTGTAAAAGTTAGCTGAGGTCAATGCCATAGAAACAGTGTGTATTTATTTTCTGAAAAGAAAAATTAAAATTTTGTATTTAGATATTTTGATAGAATTTTCAGCTTGTGTCTTATTTGATCAGAGTCAGGTGGATGGGTTTGTATTATATTCTGACCACTGTTCTGATACATCAGTGAGGCAAATGATGAACCTGCCCTCTAAGGAAGGAGAGTGTCTAAACTTCATTTGTTTCCTTCTATAGTAGTCTTGGCCACTGGCACAAGCATAACTCTCAACAAATGTTGAGAATTGGTCACCAAAAACTGCTGCCAACCTACAGAAGGTCTTCTGCACAGTTTCAAAACATCCAGCCAAGTTACTGTCTGGAAACATTTAACAGCTGGTAAAGAAGAATCTCTGCAGCCTTTCTACTCAACACACCCTGTCCTTGTCTCTTTTGAGTTGTAAGTAGTACAGCTCCACAAACATAAACACAAGGAAGTCACTTCGAAGAGAATGAATGGGCCCAAGGACCCCTCTTATAAGAGTTTGGGGTGAGAAAAAATCTTTCTGCCTACCCATCTCCATTCCCAATATTTCATACAGAAAATACGAGGGTAAAATGGGCATTATGTGCAATTTTCATTGGGGTAAATGAATATAGTGTTCTAGGATAGCCAAACTGAACAGAAAGATAGATAGGGAATAGGGTTTAGGATGTGAAAAGCCAACCCCACTGTTTTTACTTAGATTTTTATCTGGTAGAAGGAAGTAGTCTGATTGGTTTTTTGTTTTTCTTTTTCTATATTTTTGTCCTAGTTGACTCATTTCTTTCTGAGTCATTGCCCATTTTCTCAATTCTGAAATTTCTCAAATTGTGATCATTTATTACCTGCATCAGTATCACTGGAGGCTTGTAAAATAAATTCAGTGTCTTGAGCTGGACCCTATAACTGCTGAATCCCTCTCTGAGGGTGGAGGTCAGACATTCACTTAACGGTTACCCTCAGGTGACCTAAAACCTGGGGTCACTATTATAGAACTAATAAAGACTAATGCAAGAATGTCTGTAGTTGGAACAAAAGGATTTCTCTAAAAGAGGGGTCACAATCTTCTCAGAACACAACTTTTAAATCTAGATGAGCTTGGGAGAGGCACACCCATGACATACTTAGAATTGCTTGAAAATTTTTGTCTACATACATGTTCCTGGTGAGGAGTTTTAGATCTTTAGTCAGATCCCTAAGGTAGTTCATGAGTCTCCCCCAAATATCAAGAACCACTCATTTGTGGAATGCTTGAGCTGAAACCAGGAATACTGGCAAGGGTGCCCAAAATAAACTATTGAATAACCTCACCCACTCTCACTCCTTCCCTTTCTTTCCTTACAGCACCACTTCCCAACTTGGATACTGGGACATTGAATGTTGACACTCATCAAAATCTCAATTACTAAGAATATGAACACAAAGAGGGTTTGTACAAAAGATGATACAATGAATATTTTAATGGCTTTCCTTTTCGGATGAAATTATTGCCCTAAACCAGAAAACAAAAGGTTAATTTTGTCCTCTGCCCACATTACAAAAATAAAATCAGTGTTGATGCAGTCACTCCACTTCTCCAAAAACCAAAGTGGTTTCTGAGAAATCTCTCGCCACTTTGAAGAGTGAGTGATTAGAACACTCATGATGAGAGAAATCAGATTAATTGGTCCAGAGTGTGGTGTGAGAGTGTGTTCTTTAATGAAGGTGGCTGTGCAAAGTGGATGCACACAGAGCTCATCCAGAATGGTTCAGGGGACTAGGGGCCGTGTTCTTCCAAGTGTGCTGAGAAACCTGCATGACCAGAGTTATCTCAAGAAGCCTATTAAAAATACCAATTCCCTGTACCCATCTAGACCTTAGGAATCAGACTCACTGGTGATGGGGCAGAGAATCAGCAGTTAGAACAAGTTCTGAGAAGACTCGTGACTGAAACATTCTAAAGTTTGAGTTCTCCAGGTAACATTTCTCTCAAGTCATCTTTACATAAAGATGAAGGTTACAGAACAGAGAAGGAAGTGCTATTGAGCCTGGAACTTAAAGCATATCACTGGTAAACAGCAGTTAGGAAACCAGTCTCTACACACAGGGTATTATAATCCTGTCCAGATGTTTATTTCAGAGGCTGAGAATTGGAAAACAATTGCATAATCATAAAAAATCAGTCCTGGACAGTTAGGAGACATATTACACCCTTGGACTTGGTGGAAGTCTCCAAACTTTATTATTCTATATTTGAAATATCCCAATGAATGTCTCCTCCTTTCAACCAAAAGGACTCAAGTATGAAAGGATAAATTTCAAAATTATTGGGCAATTCAAATTCCACCTCTCAAGTTCTCTGATTGATAAAGAATGTTCAGAAGTGGGTCTGTCAATTCCCTTGTCTAGGCAACTTTAGGGAGTGTGGGGACTTGACATATCATGGATTACTCCTTTTAGAAGGGTGTGTCTGTGAGACCAGGGAATCCATTCCCAATTTGGTCAGTACCAAGAGAAACTAAACAGTTCTCTTTTTTAATCTGTATCCCTTCACTAGTCTCTGAAATTGTCACTGCCTAGATCTCAGGCTCAGATATTTCTCTGCTGGTCATTGTTTTCATGCCAAAGCATTTCTAAGGAAGTTGGGAATAGGTCTGTCATCAGTCATCAATAAGGTAATTCATTTGTTGTCAGAAAGTTAGTAAGAATGTCTGCTATGTCAACTTGTCTATTTTTGTTCCCTCCCAATATCCCATGCAAAGGAGAGACCTGTGTCCTGAAAATAAATTGCTTTTTTAGCATTTGCTTCATTAAAAAAAAAAAAAGAGTGCCAAAGCAAGACATTAAATTCACTAGGATCTATAAGAAATCTGTAGATATAAGTTGATGTCTAAAAGCTATGTCCACCCCAGCCTTCTGCCACAAATTTGTGTGGAAAGAATTTCAAAGTAGAGTTTGCCAAATGACCTTTTTACTAGTTAGCTCAATCAAGTTAATGAGATCATTTATACTGCTTCCATGATGTTCTGAGGATTTAGAGAATACTGTGAAGAGCTGGGGTATTAGAGAATCGGCAGCAGCTCTGGACTTACTACATATTATAGTAAGCAGAATAGTACTTCATCAACCCCCCAAAAGATGCCCACATCCTAACCCACAGAACTTGTGTATATATTATTTACATGGCAGGAAAATTAAGGTTGCAGATAGAATTTAGGTAGCTATCAGCTGATGTTAAGAAAGGAAAGTAGACTAAATTACTTGGGTGGGCCCAATGTAATCAGAAATTTCCTTAAAAGTGGAAGAGGGAGGCAAGAGTAAGTGTCAGAGTACTTCAGTGTGAGTATTTTATTGCTGGCTTTGAAGATAGAAAGGAGCTGTGAGCCATGGGATGTCAGCAACCTTCAGAAGATGAAAAAGGCAAGGAGACTTCTTCCCCAGAGCCTCCAGGATGTAACATAGCCCTACAAGCATCTCAGTTTTAGGCAATAAGACCTATTTCAGATTTCTAGCCCATAGAACTGAAAGATAAGAAATCTATGTTGCGGTAAGGCACTAAGTTTGTGGTCATGTATTACAGCAGTAGGAAACTAATCATCTAAATATTTTTCTGTCTTTTTCCCCTTTTCCCTTTCAGAATAAAGTCGTTTTTCACTATTTAAAAAAATTAAATCAGATATTTCCTCAAATGAGGGGAAATTTCAGTGTTTCCTGTTTCTCTTTAATTATGATTATATCTGAGCAGTACTCGACTCATTCCAGTTATACTAGACTATAATGTTGATGATAATATAATTGTGGAGAATCTTGAGCACTGAGAGGGCTTCAGTTCCTAGAGAGACAGCCATGTTCAAGTCTGGGCTTGTGATTCTAGGCCCTCTAACTATTTTGTAGGAAAGCAGGGTGTGGGGTGGAAAAGATGCTCAATCAGGAGAAAGTTCATCTTCCAGCTCTGCTCTGAAGAGAATCTCTTTTGACTGATCACAGCATATGAAACTACTTGGTAATATTTGAATTTTGATGACATACAGGTCTTTGCACATATCATACAAAGGGTAAAAGCATTATAGATTTAACTTCTTTTTCCGCTGCTTACTTCTAAGTGAAGAACCCTGCTCGGATTCTATTCTGTTCTCCACCAACCAGCTTTCCTGATCAATTAATTTCTGCTTATGTCCAGAAGAGCTGGTTTAAGAACCATCTCTTTCTCACACTTTCTCCTACTGGCTGTAATAATTGCCATATTCTACACTTTAAAAGAGTCAAATCCTGTTTATTTGACAATGAAGATTCTTTTCATTTCCTTCATTCAATAAAATGTAAAATTTTAAGTACATTCAGTTCAGTTTAGTTGCTCAGATGTGGCTGACTCTTTGCGACCCATGAATCGCAGCACACCAGGCCTCCCTGTCCATCACCAACTCCCAGAGTTCACTCAGACTCACGTCCATCAAGTCAGTGATGCCATCCAGCCATCTCATCCTCTGTCGTCCCCTTCTCCTCCTCCCCCCAATCCCTCCCAGCATCAGGGTCTTTCCCAATGAGTCAACTTCACGTGAGGCGGCCAAAGTACTGGAGTTTCAGCTTTAGCATCATTCCTTCCAAAGAACACCCAGGACTGATCTCCTTTAGAATGGACTGATTGGATCTCCTTGCAGTCCAAGGGACTCTCAAGAGTCTTCTCCAACATCACAGTTCAAAGCATCAATTCTTTGGCGCTCAGCTTTCTTCACAGTCCAACTCTCACATCCATACATGACCACTGGAAAACCCATAGCCTTGACTAGATGGATCTTTGTTGGCAAAGTAACGTCTCTGCTTTTGAATATGCTATCTAGGTTGGTCATAACTTTCCTTCCAAGGAGTAAGTGTCTTTTAATGTCATGGCTGCAGTCACCATCTGCAGTGATTTTGGAGCCCCAAAAAATAAAGTCTGACATTGTTTCCACTGTTTCCCCATCTATTTGCCATGAAGTGATGGGACCAGATGCCATGATCTTCGTTTTCTGAATGTTGAGCTTTAAGCCAACTTTTTTACTCTCCTCTTTCACTTTCATCAAGGGGCTTTTTAGTTCCTCTTCACTTTCTGCCATAAGGGGGGTGTCATCTGCATATCTGAGGTTATTAATATTTCTCTTGGCAATCTTGATTCCAGCTTGTGCTTCTTCCAGCCCAGTGTTTCTCATGATGTACTCTGCATAGAAGTTGAATAAGCAGGGTGACACTGGTCACTCTTAATAACCAACTCTGAAAAATCAGCACATCAGCCCTTTGTAGGATTTAAGATTTTAGGATGGATCCTAAAACAATGTTAGATCCATTAATCAAGGTAAATTGGAAGTGGTCTAACAGGAGATGGCAAGAATGAACATTGACATTTTAGAAATCAGTGAACTAAAATGGACCAGAATGGGCAAATTTAATTCAGATGGCCATTATATCTACTACTGTGGGCAAGAATCCCTTAGAAGAAACAGAGTAGCCCTCACAGTCAATATAAGAGTCCAAAATGCAGTACTTGGGTGCAATCTCAAAAACAATAGAATGATCTCAGTTCATTTCCAAGGCAAACCATTCAATATCACAGTAATCCAAGTCTATGCTCCAACCACTAATGCTGAAGAAGCTGAACAGTTCTATGAAGACATACAAGACCTTCTAGAACTAACACCCCAAAAAGATGTCCTTTTCATCATAGGATATTGGAATGCAAACGTAGGAAGTCAAGAAACACCTGGAGTAACAGTTAAGCTTGGCTTTGAGTACAAAATGAAGCAGGGCACAGGCTAACAGAGTTTTGCCAAAAGAACACACTGGTCATAACAAACGCTCTCTTCCATCAACACAAGAGATGAATCTACACATGGACATCACCAGATGGTCAACACCAAAATCAGATTGATTATATTTGTTGCAGCCAAAGATGGAGAAGCTCCATACAGTTAGCAAAAACAAGACCAAGATCTGACTGTGGCTCAGACCATGAACTCCTTATTGCAAAATTCAGACTTAAATTGAAGAAAGTAGGGAAATCCACTAGACCATTCAGGTATGATCTAAATCAAATCCCTTATGATTATACAGTATAAGTGACAAATAGATTCAAGGGATTAGATCTGATAGAACTCCTGAAGAACTATGGACAGAGGTTTGTAACATTGTACAGGAAAGTGAAATTGCAGTAGCTCAGTCGTGTCTGACTTGTAGGACCCCATGGATTGTAGCCTACCAGGCTTCTCCATCCATGGGATTTTCCAGGCAAGAGTACTGGAGTGGGGTGCCATTTCCTTCTCCAATTGTACAGGAGACAGTGATCAAAACCATATCCAAGAAAATGAAATGCAAAAGCGCAGAATGGTTGTCTGAGGAGGCCTTACAAATAGCTGATAAAAGAAGACTAGCAAAATGCAAAGGAGAAAAGGAAAGATATATCCATCTGAATACAGAGATCCAAAGGATAGCAAGGAGAGATAAGATAGACTTCCTAAGTGATCAGTGCAAATAAATAGAGGAAAACAATAGAATGGGAAAGACTAGAGATCTCTTCAAGAAAATTAGAGATACTAAGGGAACACTTCATGTAAAGATGGGCTCAATAAAGGACAGAAATGATATGAACCTAACAGAAGCGGAAGATATTAAGAAAAGGTGGCAAGAATACACAGAAGAACTATACAAAAAAGATCTTAATGATCCAGATAACTACGATGGTGTGATCACTTAACTACAGCCAGACATCCTGGAATGTGAAGTCAAGTGGGCCTTAGGAAGCATCACTACAAACAAAGCTAGTGGAGGTGACAGAATTCCAGCTGAGCTATTTCAAATCCTAACAGGTGATGCTGTGAAAGTGCTGCACTCAGTATACCAGCAAATTTGGAAAACTCAGCAGTGGCCACAGAACTGGAAAAGATCAGTTTTCTTTCCAATCCCAAAGAAGGACGATGCCAAAGAATGTTCAAACTACCAAAGAATATCACTCATCTCACATGCTAGCAAAGTAATACTCAAAATTCTCCAAGCTAGGCAGCACATCAATGAAGAACTTCCAGATGTTCAAGGTGGATTTAGAAAAGGAAGAAGAACTAGAGATCAAATTGCCTACATCCACTGGATCATAGAAAGAGCAAGAAAATTCCAGAAAAACATCTATTTCTGCTTTATTGACTGCACCAAAGCCTTTGACTGTGTGGATCACAATAAACTGTGGAAAATTCTTCAAGAGATGGGAATACTATACCACTTTACCTGCCTTACCTGCCTCCTGAGAAACTTGTATGCAGATCAAGAAGCAAGTTAGAACTAGACATGGAACAATGTATTGGCTCCAAATTGGGAAAGGAGTACGTCAAGGCTGTATATTGTCACCTTCCTTATTAAACTTCTCTGCAGAGTACATCGTGTGAAATGCTGGACTGGATGAAGCACAAGCTAGAATCAAGACTACAGGGAGAAATATCAATAACCTCAGATATGCAGACAACACCACCTTTATGGCAGAAAGCAAAGAGGAACTAAAGAGCCTCTTGATGAAAGTGAAAGAGGAGAGTGAAAAAGCTGGCTTAAAACTCAACATTCCAAAAACTAAGATCATGGCATCTGGTCCCATCATTTCTTGGGAAATAGATGGGGAAATAATGGAAATAGTGACAGACTTTATTTTGGGGGGCTCCAAAATCACTGCAGATTGTGACTGCAGCCATGGAATTAAAAGATGCTTGCTCCTTAGAAAAAAAGCTATGATCAACCCAGACAGCATATTCAAAAGAAGAGACATTATTTTGCCAACAAAGTTCTGTCTAGTGAAAGATGTGGTTTTTCCACTAGTCACGCATTGATGTGAGAGTGGGACCATAAAGAAAGCTGAGCATCGAAGAATTGATGCTTTTGAACTGTGGTGCTGGAGAATACTCTTGAGAGTCCTTTGGACTGCATAGAGATCAAACCAGATAATCCTAAAAGAAATCAATCCTGAATATCCATTGGAAGGACTGATGCTGAAGCTGAAGCTCCACTACTTTGGCCACCTGATGTGAAGAGCTGACTCATTGAAAGAAACCCTGATTCTGGGAAAGATTGAAGGCAGGAGGAGGAGACAACAGAGGATAAGATGGTGGGATGACATTACCTACTTGATGGATATGAGTTTGAGCATGCTCTGGGAGTTGATGATGGACAGGGAAGTCTGGCATGCTGATGTCCATGGGGGTCACAAATAGTTAGACATGACTGAGCGATTAAACTGACTGACTGACTGACTTTCCCACTGGTAACCATAAAACTGTTTTCTACTTCGGTGACTCTGTTTTGTAAATAAGTTCATTTGTACCACTTTTAGACATATGATTTGATCATCTCTTCAAATTCCAATTTGCCATCTATATATCTTTTTGATAAGGGGTCTATCCATACCTTTTGCCCATTTTGTAGTCAGATTGCTTGTTATCTTAATGTTGTTTAAGAGTTCTCTGCATATTTTGAATGCAAGTCCTTTAATAAATGTGATTTGCACATGTTTTGCCCCACTCTTTGGCTTGTCTTTATATTCTCTTGACAGTGTGCTTCACAGAGCAAAAGATTTTAATTTTAATGGTGTCCAAATCATTTGTCTTTCATTTCATGAATTGTGCCCTTGGTCTTGTATCTAAAAAGCCATTGCCAGCCCAAGATCACCTAGATTTTTTTCCTCATTTTATCTGCTAAGAGGGTTTTTTTTTTTTTTTTTTGCACTTTAAATTTAGGTCTATGATACATTTTGAGTTAATTTTGTGAATGGTCTTAAGTCTGTGTCTGGATTCACTTTTTTGATGTGGATGTCCAGTTTTTCTGGCACTACTTATTGAAAAAAACTATCTTTGCTTCATTGTATTACCTATGCTCCTTTATCAAAGATCAGTTGACTAGTATATTTTTGTGAATCTATTTCTTTGTTCTCTTCTTTGTTCCTTTGATCTATTTTTCTCTATTTTTTCACCAATAACACACTCTTTTAACTAGAGTTTTAGAATAATATGAAAAGAATGTAGTTATAAAGTCCTTTGCAGCAGGGCATGGAATACTTTTGTTGTATTGAATAGATACTTTCAGTTCAGTTCAGTTCAGTTCACTCAGTCGTGTCCGACTCTTTGCGACCCCGTGAACTGCAGCACACCAGGCCTCCCTGTCCATCACCAACTCCCAGAGTTCACTCAGACTCACGTCCATCGAGCCCGTGATGCCATCCAGCCATCTCATCCTCTGTCGTCCCTTTTTCCTCCTGCCCTCAATCCCTCCCAACATCAGAGTCTTTTCCAATGAGTCAACTCTTCGAATGAGGTGCCCAGAGTACTGGAGCTTCAGCTTTAGCATCATTCCTTCCAAAGAAATCCCAGGGCTGATCTCCTTCAGAATGGACTGGTAGGATCTCCTTCAGTCCAAGGGACTCTCAAGAGTCTTCTCCAACACCACAGTTCAAAAGCATCAATTCTTTGGCACTCAGCCTTCTTCACAGTCCAACTCTCACATCCATATATGACCACTGGAAAAACCATAGCCTTGACTAGACAGACCTTAGTCGGCAAAGTAATGTCTCTGCTTTTGAATATGCTATCTAGGTTGGTCATAACTTTTCTTGCAAGGAGTAAGCGTCTTTTAATTTCATGGCTGCAGTCACCATCTGCAGTGATTTTGGAGCCCCCCAAGATAAAGTCTGACACTGTTTCCACTGTTTCCCCATCTATTTGCCATGAAGTGATGGGACCGGATGCCATGATCTTCATTTTCTGAATGTTGAGCTTCATAGGTTCTCAGTTGAACTCCTTTTTCCACTAATATGAGATTTTTTCTCTTCTCACACTCAACAGAGGTCAGAGAAAAAGGATGTCATTCTCACTTTGGATGTGCACCTCCAAACTACCCATGTATTTTGACAAATTCTCTTATTTTCTTATACTTTCTTCTACTTCTTTAAGACTTTCCAAGTGTGGAAATATCAGACTTTGCATAGAGGTTGAGCAGGATTCTCTGCCACTTCATTCAAATAAATTGATGCCAGCCAAGAAAAGATAACACATTTTCCACCGAAATTAATGTAGCTCTCCAGGACTTTCCATTGGCATTTGGGATTAAGCCCTTTGCTAGCAAGAAAGTGTAACACTTTTCTTGCTTTGTTTTCTAGGTGATGACCCTGAAGTGAGGTAATGGTAGTTGAAAGAATAACTCAACAATTTCAAGGATTCTTGAACAAATATCTTAAATTCTTCTAATTGCATACCAATAAGGCTAACTGCCAAAGTGATCAAGCTTTCTGTTTTGATATAACTTAAGCATGAAATTAAAACTTTGTTTGATCAATATTAGATTCTATGCTGTTGTTATTCAGTCACTCAGTCATGTCTGGCTCTTTTCCATGGACTGCAGCATGCCAGGCTTCCCCGTCCTTCACTATCTCCCAGACTTTGCTCAAACTCATATCCATTATGTCAGAGATGCCATCCAACCATCTCATCCTCTCGTTGCCTACTTCTTCTCCTACCTTCAGTCTTTCCCAGCATTAGGGTCTTTTCCAATGAGTTGGGTCTTTGCATCAGGTGGCCAAAGTATTGAAGCTTCAGCTTCAGCATCAGTCCTTCCAATGAATATTCAGGACTGATTTCCTTTAGGATGAACTGGTTGGATCTCCTTGCTCTCCAAGGGACTCTCAAGAGTCTTCTCCAACACCACAGTTCAAAAGCATCAATTCTTTGATGCTCAGCTTTCTTTATGGTTCGACTCACATATTTCATACATGACTACTGGAAAAACCATAGCTTTGACTATAGGGAACTTTGTTGGCAAAGTGATGTCTCTGTTTTTTTTTTTTTTTTAATTTGCTATCTAGGTTTGTCACAGCTTTTCTTCCAAGGAGCAATCATCTTTTAATTTCATGGCTACAGTTACCATCTGCAGTGATACTGGAGCCCAAGGAAATAAAATCTGTTCAGAGTTTTTTTTTGCTGGTTTGAATTCAAATTGATATGTTCACAATAATTTTCCATCATTTTAAAGGATAAGATATTTGTTTGGCTCTAAAACACATAGCAATCAAGGTTCTGCATGTAAGTTTGCTGTTTTCAGAATGCCTCTATTATAACAGCTGTTATGATTATAACTTCTTAACTGGCCACCTATTAAATGTTTGGCTCCCTTTTCTTCTGTAAAAAAGCAAACACTTCAGGTGACACATTGATTCTCTGTTGCATTATTGATTCACTCATCAAACACTTCCTGAACATTTCTTATACACCAGGAAATAGACTAAGTGATGGGAGGACACAAATGAGTGAGAGGTAATCCCTTTCACAAAAGAATTTACACCTCTAGAGATTACTTTCTGGCACTATGCCAAAGAAGGACTCTTTCTGTATCTTCACTACATAAAATATGTGACACTTAATTGCCAAGTATGGTCCAATTTATTTGCAAATGAAAAGATTAATCAAATATAGCTAATGCGGCTTACAATCTCCTCTGGTTTCAAGAATAAACCTTCAAAATAAATCTTTCAAAAATAGAAACTAATTGTTCTCTATTTGCCTATTTCATGTCCACCTATGTAGTCTTACGTCTTCTCAGATATTGATACTGTTACTTAAGGGCCATGGCCCAGGTCATCTGGCATTTGGATTTGTTAGAAATTAGTTTGGTGAAAGCTGTAACTTCCCTGGGTGTAGAATCTTAGACTCTGATGAAAGTAGGAAGAGATCAAGAATGTGGGTGGTATTAAGAAGTCCAATAAATGAATGCCTCACTTGATTAGTTTCTAAACCCTTCCATGATTAACTTAATAATGACATTGCTCCCAATTAACACCAGTCCTAGGAGCTATCCCCTAATATACAATTTAAATAATTCAAAGGAGAAGGATCTATATGTCTTTGTTTGTTCAATTGCCAAGTCATGCCTGACTCTTTGTGACTCCATGGACTGCAGCATGCCAGGCTTCTCTGTCCTTCACTATCTCCCAGGGTTTTTTCAAATTCATGTCCATTGAGTCCATGATGCTATCTAATCACCTGATCCTCTGGCGCCCTCTTCTCCTTATGCCTTCAATCTTTCCCAGCATCAGGGTCTTTTCCAATGAGTCGGCTCTTCACATCAGGTGGCCAAAGTATTGGAGCTTCAGCCTTAGCATCAGTCCTTCCAATGACTCTTCAGGGTTGATTTCCTTTAGGATTGACTGGTTTGATATCCTTACAGTCCAAGGGACTGTCAAGAATCTTCTCTATCACCACAGTTGAAATCATCAGTTCTTCAGTTCTCAGTCTTCTTTATGGCCCAGCTCTCAAATCCATACATGGTACTGGAAAGATCATAGCTTTAACTATACAGACCTTTGTTGGTAAAGTGATTTCTTTGCTTTTTAATATGCTTTCTAGGTTTTTCATGGCTTTTCTTCCAAGGAGCAAGCATCTTTTTATTTCATGGCTGTGGACACCATCTGCAGTGATTTTGGAGTCCAGGAAAATTAAATCCGTCACTGCTTCCACTTTTTCCTCTCTGTGTCTTTAGTGTATTTGAAACTTACAAAATTCAAGACAGTACTGAAAGCAAAGCAAAGATAGTATTCTCTGAAGATATAAATTATTCTGACTAAAAAAAAGGGAGGAAAAGTATTAAAACACATCCCTCCAGGAATGCTGTGTTGTTGCTATAAGAACACAAATTTTAAAAAAATTTTAAATAAAGCATCCAAGAACTTAATAAATGAATTATTTTACATTGTTTGCAACCTTAAGAATACAAAATTAGTATCTACATCTGCTGTTTGCTGTCAACAAACAAACTCTTGACTCACTTTTGACCAAAAACGTGCCAATCAGTTCAATTAATGCTAAATCCAAGAGAAAAGAGGACATGAAACCATTTGAGTAGAAGAGCCAGGAAAGTGCAACCAATGAAAATAGCCAATGAAAAAATACTGACAATGATTTAAAAATAGGAACAAGGAGCAGTAAATGGAAGAAACATCACTCAAGGGATGAACTATGTGGATATCCAACACTCCTGTGCAGCTGTTCTGATCTCTTTTCAAACCTGAGCCAAGAAAATAACTCAGGAAGCTATTCTTGACTATTAATGGGGAATACAACCATAGCATTTTATAAGGGTGTTCAGTGTTTGTTAACACGGCAGGGGAATTTCAAATAGGCTAGAACTTGCCTGAAAATTTCAGGTGCTAAAATTGGCACATATGTCTTCATATCAGAAGTATGCTCTGCAAAAATTGCAATCATGCATGATTTGTTTTTATGTTTGTATTTGTATAATTCATAGTTTTTAATTGCAAGACATTTGCATAGCTACTGAATCATTTTATCTTGAGAGGTACATGGACTATTATCATCCTCATTTTTTATTTAAAATATGAGTCTAGTTTGTATCAGAAAGAGATTCCATTCATTGAGTGCTTAGTATTGACAGACCCTGTAATATACATCAAAGATGAGGTAGAATGTAGGACTTCTGGACTATTTGGCATCTGGGGAAAGAGACAATATGTAATGGGCTCAGAGCTGAAGCTCTTTTTCCATTTTCTAATTGTGAATATTTAGTGTGCATCTGTGTATTTGTGTGTGTAATAGAATGTTGTTGTTTTTAGTCACTAAGTTGTATTCAACTCTTTTGCAACCCCATGGACCCCACCAGGCTCTTCTGTCTGTGGGATTTCCCAGGCAAGAATACTGGAGTGGGTTGCCATCTCCTTCTCCAGAGGACATTCCTGACCAGGGATTGAACCCATGTCTCCTGCATTGCAGGCAGATTTTTTAAACCACTGAACCACCAAGGAAGCCCATAATGGATTTCCTTGTAGTAGGAAACCCACTACTCAGCTATTAAAAAGAATGGAACTTTGCCATTTGCAACAACATGGATGGACTTGGAGGGTATTATGTTTAGTGAAATAAGTCAGACAGAGAAAGAGAAATACAGTATGTTACCACATATGTAGAATATAAAAAAGAAATGAATGAATATAACAAAACAGAAACAAGCGCACAGATACAGAGAACAAACTAGTGGTTACTGATGGAGAGATAGACGATAATAGGGGCAAGATAGGGGTAGGGGGTTAAGAGGTACAAACTGCTCTATATAAAATAAGATACAATGACGTATTGTACAGAACAGGGCATATGGCAACTATTTTACAAAAACTTTAAATGATTTGTAAAAATTCTGAATCATTTTGTCATATACCTGAAACCAATAAAATGTTGCAAATCAACTATATCTCAATAAAAAAATAAATTCTAAAAATAAATGAATTAAATACTTTATTACTTAAAAATGCTAACCATCAAAAAAAGAATATTTATCTTCTGCTTCTAAAGAGAAATAATAAGAAATAACCAAAGAGCTCCTGTGGGTGGCATGAATAAAGGGTGAAAGCATTTTTGCTTTGTGAAGGTTACCAGGTAGAAATAAATAGCATGGCTATCACATAGGTTCTACTGCCCAAGCCAAATGTGCACATTGGAAAGGGTTTCAGAAGCCAGCAGCACAACACAGAAGCTCCTATGTTATAAATTTACTCAGGAAACTGTTTCCCCCAAACAGCCTAGTTACTATCTAACACATATATCTTTTTTTACTTCTTCTTTACTTCCTGAAAATAACAGTGGCTTTGGTGAACTTTTCCTGAATTCAAATTCTGGTTCCATCTTTTACTAGCTGCGTAAGTTGCTTAACTGTGACCTATTCTCTTCATATGTCAGATAAAGATAATAACCCTGCCTGGCTATGTTGTGAATCTTAAGATAGTAAGCACCATGTTTAGCATACAGCTGGCACTCAGTAAGGGCTTCCCTGGTGGCTCAGATGGTAAAGCATCTGCCTATAATGCGGGAGACCTGAGTTCGATCCCTGGGTCGGGAAGATCCTCTGGAGAAGGAAATGGCAACCCACTCCAGTACTCTTGCCTGGAAAATTCCATGGACGGAGGAGCCTGGTGAGTTACAGTCCATCAGGTCGCAAAGAGTTGGACATGACTGAGCAACTTCACTTTCACTTCATTTTCAGTGGCTCAAGGAGTAAAGAATCTTGGAATGCAGGAGTTCAGTCCAGGGTTCAGTCCTTAGGTTGGGAAGATCCCTGGAGAAGGGAATGGGTACCCACTCCAGTGTGTTAGTTACTCAGTCATGTCTGACTCTTTGCGACCCCATGGACTAGCCTGCCAGGCTCCTCTGCCCCTGGGATTCTCCAGGCAAGGGTACTGGAAAAGGTTGCCATTCCCTTCTCCAGGGGATCTTCTTGACACAGGAATCAAACCTGGCTGTCCTGCATTTCAGACAGATTCCTTACCATTAGGAAACCACCAGGGAAACCCTCTAGTAAATGCTAGTAATTCTCTTGAACTATAACTATTGGTCTTATCTACAGTTTATTATTTCCCCCAGTACAAATCCTGTCAAAGAATCTTTCTTTAATTTCAAACATCATCCTTTTTATAAAATCAAAGAACATTTGAACTAAAATTATCTTAAGAGATTATCTTCTCCAACCTTCAATGGTTTGATATTCTTCAGTGAGTGAGTCTAAGTAAAGATGAGGAAACAGGCCCAGAGGCATAATATCACCAGTCCTAGGTCACACTGCTGGTGAAAAGTAGAATTTTAGGGCCAGATCATAGGTCTTTAGTAAATGTTTATTCCCATATCCGCTGATGCCTCCAAAACGAGCCTTTCACAATACTCGCTCATCAGAATATTTCTCTTTTCCTTAAAGCAAAGACAAATTGGACCTTGAGTATATGGACTTGAGATTTTTGCACTATGTTTTTATCTGTTATAGAGTGTTGTGATGCTTTTTCAGGAACCATTTTCAAGAGGTAGCCTTGTGAGCTGAGAATCATGGTGCTTCTTTTTCACAGTATTAGAACTCTGTAATGCCAAATATTTTCTCTTTCTGTTGATACTATCTTGTTTGGTTTTGTTTTGATCTAAAAGAAAGAAATCAATTCACGAGGAGAATTCTGTCTCAAAAGCTAATAAAGAAACCAAACTTCCTAAATTGTAACAGGGTGGGAAGACACCTTCAAATCGATTGCTTATCCAAATTGATTAAATTTCCAGTTCTTTTAACCAATGTAGTTTGGTAAGGTAACCCATTAGTAACCAGAAATTGTGTATTCAGACCACTGTATTCATCTAACAGAAATAAATCAATATATTCTCGAACACTATTCTAATGTTGCAGACAACAGTAGAAAATTCCATTTTGACTTGAAGTCAAGAGACTTTGTTTGTTTACATACTTGAAGTATCTTATCAGTAGCTAGCTTTAGCTATTAGGCTATTTCACAACGTGACTCTCCCAAAGGAAAAATAAAAACAAGAGTATTATGACGTTCCAGAGTAAAACCTTAAAAAAATAATAATAAAATGGAATCATTAAAGGTTTCTCTGTCCTTAAAATTTACCAAGTATTCTGTCTAGACTGGGGAACAATAAGAATAAACCTGGGTTTCAGAAGAGTATTCCAGACTTCATTATCAGTCATATGTTAAATAAAATTCATTGAGGATCTATTATGTTTCAGAAGCTAATTAAAAAGGCTGGAGATAAATGCTCAAACACAGTCAAACACATGTTTCCCTCTCTGTACACACACACACACACACACACACACACACACACACACACAGAGGCTCTTTTTCATCTACTTCACATTTGAAAAACTTGTCCACCCAGACTAAACAGTCTTCTTCTCCTCTGTGTTAGCATCCCTTCCAGACAGAATCAAGCTTTGAAGCTGTCCTCTCTGAAGGGGTGCTACCCAGTATTGGCCTAAATGTGCTTCTGACCAAATTAGTTCATGTTATCACAGCAATATTTGCACACAGTGTCCTTTCTTTTCCTCGTCTCCCATTTGGCTTTTAAAATCTCAGACAGTGTCACTTGATTATGTGAAGCTTCTAAAACACTATCGTAAAACAAATCAGCCTGTGGTATTTGCTGTTTCAGAGCATTATTGGCTACAGAGACATTAGGAAAACTAGGGGGAAAAGTGAACACTTAGCAAGTGAAGAAGAGGCCAAAAACATAAGCACAGATAATCCTGATGTTTAGAACACGAAATAGTGCTATTATCTACTTCCTATTTGGGGCCCCAGCCGAAGAACAGTCAATGACTTCTGCCAGATAGTGTTTACATTTAGTTGAAGTTTAAGTGATTTTTCTGAAGCTGGAGGCTGTAAATTATATCCTTATATTCCCAGCACAGAGCAAAATGCACTGCCATATATACTCTGAGGTACTATTGATTTTTTTTTAATTAAAAAAATTTATTTATTTTTTAATTGAAGGGTAATGCTTTACAGAATTCTGTTGTTTTCTTCCAAACATCAACATGAATCAGCTATAGGTACACATATGTCACCTCCCTCTTGAACCTCTCTCCCATCTCCCTCCCATCCCACTCCTCTAGTCTGTTACAGAGTCCCTGTTTGAATACTCTTGAGTCATACAACAAATTACCATTGGCTATCCATTTTACATATGGTAATGTAGGTAGTACTGATTTTAAATGCACCATTATTTTATATATCACTAAGGAAGAAAAAAATACTGCCAACTAAAACAATGGTTTTATTCCTAGTGAAAGAGTTGTATGAGACTTAGATATTTCATTCATTGCTCATATCAAATAAAGTTAAGTTAGCTAAAGTTTTATTAAAAGTTTTTTCAAATTGAGATACTCTAAAGCAGAAAGTACATCCTTATTTGAGATGTTGAAATATGGAAAAGATGTACATTTAGAATCTACAGAAAATGAAAAATGGTGTTCAACATCTCCCATGTTTGAAGCTGCTGCTGACAATGGTGATAAACATATGCATGATTGTGATCAACACATGTGCAGCCCCAGCTGACATTTCCCATTAGGTTGTGCGACTATTGGACAAATGTCCATCTATGCCAACTGACTGTAAGCTCCGTGAAGACAGTGACCACGTCTGTTTTTCACATCATTATCCCCAGTCTGTAGGTGAGTTGCTGCTGCTGCTGCTGCTGCTAAGTCGCTTCAGTCGTGTCCGACTCGGTGCGACCCCATAGATGGCAGCCTACCAGGCTCCCCCGTCCCTGGGATTCTCCAGGCAAGAACACTGGAGTGGGTTGCCATTTCCTTCTCCAATGCATGGAAGTGAAAAGTGAAAGTGAAGTCGCTCAGTCGTGTCTGACTCCTAGCGACCCCATGGACTGCAGCCTACCAGGCTCCTCCATCCATGGGATTTTCCAGGCAAGAGTACTGGAGTGGGTTGCCATTGCTTTCTCTGGTAGCTGAATCAGAGTTCTATAAATACTAGTTGAGTAATAATGGAATGAATAGATGACTGATGATAATGATGGAGTAACAGTCATAAGAACAGCCTGAGGAGTTTTAGTAGGTGGCTCTCTTGCCTCAGTCAACTCGAGATATGCATTCTCTGTAATGCCAGGGGGTTAGCTCCAATAAAGTGGACTCTGAATTTTAATGCTAAAAAGAACTTTTTAAAATGTAAATATTTAATTAAGATGGAAGAATTCATGACCCAACTAAATGTATTAAATAATGTGCAAAGCTGCAGGCTAAATTCATGCTGATGGCCTACAAAGTTTTATTTATTTACTTTGATTGCAGGTGAGAGCAGATATGAAAAGTAAATAGAAAAACAATTTTCCCATGTGATAGCATCTAAAATAGACGAGTCATATGAGTGAATGCATATAAATGTATTGGTGTATTGGATTTTTGCTTAAAAACACAATATAAAGCAAAATGTGAGAAACAGAGGACTTTTTGGTACATCTATTTCAGCTGAGTAGACAGAGCTAGTAGTACATACAATACTTATTATAAGAGTGGCAGAACATTGAACACTGAATTCTCAGACTGAGTAAGTCTGGACTCTGAAAAAGAAGTGGAGCCCGGAGATCTGAAATGCTGCTAAGTCACTTCAGTTGTGTCCGACTCTGTGTGACCCCATAGACACCAGCCCACAAGGCTCCCTCATCCCTGGGATTCTCCAAGCAAGAACACTGGAGTGGGTTGCCATTTCCCTCTCCAATGCATGAAAGTGAAAAGTGAAAGTGAAGTCACTCAGTCGTGTCCAACTCTTAGCAACCCCATGGATTGCAGCCCACCAGGCTCCTCCCTCCATGGGATTTTCCAGGTGAGAGTACTGGAGTGGGGTGCCATTGCCTTCTTCAGAGATCTGAAATGAGGATATGATTTACTACAGAAGTAATCCACTCTCCTTTCCTACAAAATAAAGGCATACTTTGCTTTAAAATATTACCTGGACCTTATCTGAAGTACATGTCTAGTAAAACAATGCTTGCCTTCCTCTGCATCTACCCCTGCCTTTCCTCTTGGCCACAAAATTCATAATATGACAAGCTGTGGTATGTACTATACTTAGTCACTCAGTCATGTCAGACTCTTTGTGACCGCATGGACTGTAGCCCACCAAGTTTCTTTGTCCATGGAGATTCTCCAATCAAGAGTGTGTTGGCATGCCTTCCTGCAGGGAAGGAAGGGTTCAATTCCAGGAATTGAACTGGGGTCTTCTGCATTGCAGATGGATTCTTTACCAGCTGAGCTACCAGGGAAGCCATAATATGACTAGGAAGGGACTTAAAAGAGACCTAAGGCCATTTATTTGAATATAGCATACCTTGGAGATATTCCAGGTTCAGTTCCAGGCTACTGCACTAAAGCAAATATCACAATAAAGCAAGTCACATGAATTTTGTTGGTTTCCCAGTACATATAAAAGTTGTGTTTATATTACACTGTAGTCTATTAAGTGTGCAATAGCATTAAAGCAAAAAAAAATGTATCTACCTTAGTTTAAAAATACTTTCTTGCTAAAAAATTCTAGTCATCATGTGGAACCTTCAGCAAGTGATAATCTTTTCACAGTGATAACATCAAGGATCACCAATAACAGATCACCATCACATAGTAATAATGAAAGTTTATAATTTTGTGAGTAGTACCAAAATGTGACTTCAAGGCACTAAGTGAGCAAATGCTGTTGGAAAAATGGTACCAATAGACTAGCTCAACTCAGGGTTGCCACAAACCTTCAATTTGCAAAAAAAGAAATGCAATATTTGAGAAGCACTATAAAGTAGAGAACAAAAAATGAGTTATGCCTACAACTGTATGCTGGAAAAAGAGGAATACCCAGATCTCCAGAAATTTGTTGAATGTAGCAGTTTCTTTGACACTGATGCCAAAGGATCCAAGGAACTACCATGGCCCCCATTGCAGGTAATAAATAAAGTCCCTGCTAAGTCACTTCAGTTGTGTCCGACTCTGTGCGACCCCATAGATGGCAGCCCATGAGGTTCCTCTATCCCTGGGATTCTCCAGGCAAGAATACTGGAGTGGGTTGCCATTTCCTTCTCCAATGCATGAAAGTGGAAAGTGAAAGTGAAGTCGCTTAGTCGTGTCCGACTCTTAGCGACCCTATGGACTGCAGCCCACCAGGCTCCTCTGTCCATGGGATTTTCCAGGCAAGAGTACTGGAGTGGGGATCCATTGCCTTCTCCGAATAAAGCCCCTACCCAGGTCCATCTCACAGTAGAACCACTAGATCAATGGGCCCACTTGGTGTTATTTTTCTGGGTTCTGCCATATAATCAGAATGGACATTCTTAGCAACTAGCAGAATCCTTATATTGGTACCCTGAACTATGGATTTAAGAGCATTTATAGTGGGAAAGGCCAAAATGTAGGGGTGATGATTCCTACATTTAATTCACTAATGTGACCCCAGAAGAAATTACATAAATCCAAACATATGACAGACGAGCACCAGAATAGCCCCATAGTCTAACCGAGAATAGCCCCATCAGGCAGTTTTGCACCAGACGAATATACTAGGTATGGCATATTTGTCAGAACAAATTAACAAATTATAGCATGTAGTATGTACCTGTTTATCTATAAAGGCATTATTTTCCAACCCACAGAAAGGGGGTTCCCATGCAATATTGCTCTTTACAGCATCGAACTTTACTTCTATCACCAGTCACATCCATGGCATGGCTCATAGTTTCATTGTTAGACAAGGCTGTTTGACTGTGGGGATCACAGCAAACTGGAAAATTCTTAAAGAGACGGGAATACCAGGCCACCTCACCTGCTTCTTGAGAAATCTGTACGGAGGTCAGGAAGCAACAGTTAGAACTGGACATGGAACAGATGGTTCCAAATAGGGAAAGGAGTACATCAAGGCTGTATATTGTCACCCTGCTTATTTAACTTATATGCAGAGTATATCATGAGAAACGCTGGGCTGGAGGAAGCACAAGCTGGAATCAAGATTGCTGGGAGAAATATCAGTAACCTCAGATATGCAGATGACACCACTCTTATGGCAGAAAGCAAAGAACTAAAGAGCCTCTTGACGAAAGAGGAGAGTGAAAAAGTTGGCTTGAAGCTCAAAGTTCAGAAAACTAAGATCATGGCATCTGGTCCTATCACTTCATGGGAAATAGATGGGGAAACAGTGGAAACAGTGAAAGCCTTTATTTTGGGGGGTTCCAAAATCACTGCAGCCATGAAATTGAAAGATGCTTGCTCCTTGGAAGAAAAGTTATGGCCAAACTAGACAGCATAATAAAAAGCAGAGACATTACCTTACCAACAAATGTCCGTCTAGTCAAAGCTATGGTTTTTCCCGTAGTCATGTATGGATGTGAGAGTCGAACCATAAAGAAGGCTGAGTGCTGAAGAATTGATGCCTTTGAACTGTGGTGTTGGAGAAGACTCTTGAAAATCCCTTGGACTGTACAGAGATCCAACCAGTTCATCCTAAAGGAATCAGTCCTGAATTTTCATTGGAAGGGCTGATGCTGGAGCTGAAACTCCAATACTTTGGCCATCTGATGCAAAAAACTGACTCATTTGAAAAGACCCTGATGCTGGGAAAGATTGCAGGTGGGAGGAGAAGGGGACGACAGAGATTGAGATGGGTGGATGGCATCACTGACTCAATGGACAAAAGTTTGAGTAAACTCTGGGAGTTGGTGATGGACAGGGAGGTCTGGCATGCTGCAGTCCATGGGATCGCAGAGAGTCAGACATGACTGAGCAACTGAACTGAACAGAAAGGAGGATCAGAAACAGATTCCATTTATCCCTGGTGGTGAAGAAAAAAGCCTGCCCTTACTTCACAGGTAGATTGACTCAATACATGAGTGCAAACTAAAATCTAACTGCCACTGAACCACAGTGTGCTCTGGGATGGCCATGAAAGACAGTGATTAGTGGGAGGAACTCAGAGCTGTACATCTGGTATCCACTCTGAAAGTCACAAGTTAGTAGTATACAATAAAGGTAAAAATTGACTCAGTGATGTATGGTTTCTGTGGTTAGTTAGAAGCCTGCAAGGAGCATGATTAGATCAGGGACAAAGAAGTTTGGGGAAGAAGAATTTGGATGGTGTTGCAGGAGTGAACACAACATGTAATAATCTTTGCACAGTCAATCAGTGCTTACAGAAAACACCTGCCCTGGACAAGGAACTACATCACAAAGCTGACCGGGTGACCTGATCCATAGATGGCAACAAGTAGCTGTGTTGAATAGCTCACTGCTCCTACAGTGAGCTCTAAAACTGAGAAGCAATGGTGGCAGAGATGAAGGCTATGTTTTGGCCCACACAGCATAGGTTCCCTCTCACAAAGGCTTATCAACTGCTGTCACCACTGAATTTCTATATGCCAGTTACAGGTAACACTGAGAATATAGCGGCAGCAAGTTGACTGCCTTGAAACTATTTCACATTACAGGGGGCCATATTTCATCCAAACTGTCAATCAACTCTCAGTCCCTACCTACACTGTTCAGCACCGCTTCAGGGGCTCAGAGTGTTTGATCTAAGACTCTAAGCCCCACATAGCATTGCTTGGGACCAAGAGACAAACTTTATGGCACAGTGGCAGGTGATCCCATGGCATGAGGTCTAGTTATTGAGCCCACCATATATATACTGGATCATCCAGAAGCTGCTGGCTTGATAGAGTGGTAAAAAGTCCTCTTAAGGGCACAGATGACACCCTACCCTGAAGAACACACTTTGAAAGGATGAACAGCTCTTCTGAAGCATGTAGCATATACCCTAAACTAACAAAGCTAGTGGAGGTGATGGAATTCCAGTTGAGCTCTTTCAAATCCTGAAAGATGATGCTGTGAAAGTGCTGCACTCAATATGCCAGCAAATTTGGAAAACTCAGCAGTGGCCACAGGACTGGAAAAGGTCAGTTTTCATTCCAATCACAAATAAAGCCAATGCAAAAGAATGCTCAAACTACCACACAATTGCACTCATCTCACATGCTAGTGAAGTAATGCTCAAAATTCTCCAAGCCAGGCTTCAGCAATATGTGAACCGTGAACTCCCTGATGTTCAAGCTGGTTTTGGAAAAGCCAGAGGAACCAGAGATCAAATTGCCAACATCTGCTGGATCATGGAAAAAGCAAGAGAGTTCCAGAAAAACATCTACTTCTGCTTTATTGACTATGCCAAAGCCTTTGACTGTGTGGATCACAATAAACTGGAAAATTCTGAAAGAGATGGGAATACCAGACCACCTAACCTGCGTCTTGAGAAATCTGTATGCAGGCCAGGAAGCAACAGTTAAAACTGGACATGGAACAACAGACTGGTTCCAAATAGGAAAAGGACTACATCAAGGCTGTATATTGTCACCCTGCTTACTTAACTTCTATGCAGAGTACATCATGAGAAACGCTGGACTGGAAGAAACACAAGCTGGAATCAAGATTGCCAGGAGAAATATCAATAACCTCAGATATGCAGATGACACCACCCTTATGGCAGAAAGTGAAGAGGAACTCAAAAGCCTCTTGATGAAAGTGAAAGAGGAGAGCGAAAAAGTTGGCTTAAAGCTCAACATTCAGAAAATGAAGATCATGGCATCCGGTCCCATCACTTCATGGGAAATAGATGGGGAAACAGTGGAAACAGTATCAGACTTTATTTTGGGGGGCTCCAAAATCACTGCAGATGGTGATTGCAGCCATGACATTAAAAGATGCTTACTCCTTGGAAGAAAACTTATGACCAACGTAGATAGTATGTTCAAAAGCAGAGACATTACTTTGCCGACTAAGGTCCGTCTAGTCAAGGCTATGGTTTTTCCTGTGGTCATGTATGGATGTGAGAGTTGGACTGTGAAGAAGACTGAGCACTGAAGAATTGATGCTTTTGAAGCGTGGTGTTGGAGAAGACTCTTGAGAGTCCCTTGGACTGAAGGAGATCCAACCAGTCCATTCTGAAGGAGATCAGCCTTGGGATTTCTTTGGAAGGAATGATGCTGAAGCTGAAGCTGCAATACTTTGGCCACCTCATGCAAAGAGTTGACTCATTGGAAAAGAGTCTGATGCTGGGAGGGATTGGGGGCAGGAGGAGAAGGGGATGACAGAGGATGAGATGGCTGGATGGCATCACGGACTCGATGGATGTGAGTCTGAGTGAACTCCGGGAGATGGTGATCGACAGGGAGGCCTGGCGTGCTGCGATTCATGGTGTCGCAAAGAGTCGGACACAACTGAGTAACTGAACTGAACTGAACTGAACTGAATGGCCTTAGTAGTGCTGTGTCCCCAGTAAGTAGAATGCAAGGTCTGGGAACAAAGGAATGGAAGTATAAGTGAGCCCACTCATCATCATTCCCCGTCATCTCAGGGAATTTGTGTTTCCTCACTCTTGCAATTTTAGGCTCTGTGAGTCCTAATTCTTAGAGGGTGGGTGTTTCTTGCAGAAGAAGCAGGGAAAGTCCCCATAAACTTAAAGCTATGACTTTAAACTCCTGGTCACTTTAGGTTCCTCATAGCAGTAGATCATCAGACAAAGAGCAAATATCATACTGGCAGGGGTATTTGACCCTGTTGATCATTAAGAAATAAAGTACTGCTAGCTAAAGCAAGCATAGTAATTTCCTGAGCTGACTCTTTTTATAATATAATAAGCAAGTCTAATAACCATGGACTGATAAAAGCACAAAAACTGGAGTCTTAGATGCCACAAGCCAAGTCAGCTAGTCCAACAAAGGTGCTATCCTAGAGAGAGGGAAATCTAGAATAGCTGGTAGAGGGGGCAGATAATGGGGGGCTTAGGGCCAATTGCACCAGCAGGAGCTGTAACTTGTCTAAATAATCTTCTTCTTGTAAGTGTTCTCAGAAAATTCAGTACTCTAGAAAAGTTGTGCCTGGATGGAGTTTAATTTGAGAAGCGAGTCTGAGTGTTGCAAGGCAGATATTGTGCTATAGTGGACCCCATGGTTGCTCTGCCTAGATCCTCCTAACTGGGTTGGAACAGCCATCCACCAGTAGTCACACCTCAGCAGCTGTTAATAGCTCACAGCTCTTTCCCTTCTCCTAATAGAAGACTTTATAATAACTTCTTGGGTGGCACCCATGCTGACACTGGGCAAACTGGGGAACTGGGGTGAAATTCACACTCCTTAGCTTTCAGTGGAACCAAACCGGTTCCAGCTGGTATCCAGCTAAGACAGCATCCTTGCTTAGCAATTCCCCCTACCCTATCCTTCTCTGACTCCTCTTCTGAAATCACTTCCTCAATAAATCACTGCACAAGAATTCTGGTCCCTGACTCTGCTAAGAGGAAACCCCATCTAAGACAGATAACAAATGGATCATTTGGAACAATCCTCTCTCAGTAACAGAAGACTTTATGACAGAAAAATCTATACTCTTTGTGGATGAAAATCACTTTTATTCTACTGTTAATTAAATATACTTAGACGGAAAGGTACTTGTAGATTACTTGTGTGATTAGGTCTAATAAAACTATAAAAGCAAAACAAACTTGCCAATTAGATTAAAAACCAAAGCGTAAATAAAATTTAAACTTACAACACTAATGTAATGTGACAGATTTATGTTTTTCTGAAGCTAAATTGCTGATGTTGGATTTAAAAACACAAAGATGTAGCCCTAGACTTGGTTCTATATTTAGTCTGTTCCTGTATTTTAACCTCAACAGCACAAATTCAGAGAGTTCTGCTGTTATTATTATTTAAGTATGTTCTATAAAATTTCATTAGTAACTTTCAGGTTTTTATAGCAGTTCAGGACAATCAGTCCTCATTTTAATTAAAACTTGGCTAGCAAAAAACTCTCTAGTAGCAATGGTAACAAGTTCTTACTTGATAACTTTTTAAAGCTTTTTTCCTCACTAGGTAATAGTTTAGAATAAAACGGTGTAGGTTCTATTAAGTTTGGTTCATCTGTTCTGTGTGCTCAAGAAGAGTCAATACTCTCACTAATTTTATCAATTTAATCTGCTCTACACATTCATTCATGGAGTACACCACATCATCATTTGAGATTTCTTTCGTGGGAGTACTATTAGAAACATAAAGGCAAATATGATCACTGAATGAAGAAACTCATTCATGTTTGACTCTTTGCAATAGCACGGACTGTGTAGCCTTCCAGGCTCCTCTGTCTGTGGGAGTCTCCAGGCAAGAATATTGGAGTGGATTGCCATACCCTTCTCCAGAGGATCTTCCCAACCCAGGGGCTGAACCCAGATCTCCTGCGTTGCAGGCAGATCCCTTACTGTTTGAGCTACAGGGAAGAACTTGAATGAGGAAACTGTATAGAAGGCCCTCAGATGATTGCAAATATGCTTATGTCACATTATAAAATATCAATAAAATGAAAATAAACAGTTAAACATTTATAGAGAATTCACACACCCCATATAATAACCCCTCAGTTTGTGTACTTTATTTTGTGAAGCAATGCACTAGAAAGATTATGAAATACTTCCTAGTCTAAAATTATATGAATTTTTCTAATCTCAAAAATTACCATAAATGGTGGTAGTTCATCTCAAAAACAAAAAATATCTTATCCAATAGAATATGCTGCCTTTGCATTCCCACTGCAACACACTGACTTTGCTTCAATAGTGAGTTGAAATAATTACTGGTTTTCTCTAATATTAGTGCCTAGGCTTTAGGAGACCTATTCTCAATTAAATTTTAAAGTTTTCTTTTTCTTTTCAAGTAGTATAAGGTTATGGACGAAACTGAATCTTGGTTTAGAATGGTAAAACGGCATTTCTTTTTAAGGAAAAAAAAACATATCCTTTAGCTAATTAAACCTCAATAGTACCAGCTCATATCAATTAGCAATAAAAAATAAAAATATCTTCTCCATCTTAGGAGGGCCTGTGAATGGATGACTTGAATAAAATTAAAGTGGTTGTTCTAACTTGACTTTCTAAAGAATGGATGTTAGTCAAAATGTCTTTTAAAAAATTAATTAGCTCAAAGTAGGAAAGCTGCCATCTAATGAGTGATTTCTGTGATCTCGGCATTAATTGCCAACTGCAGCACATGAAGGTGAATTCAGATAAATAAGATAATTCTAGAAATGAATTATTTTGGTGTTTTATATCTTCTCATAGTAAACTTGTACATAGCCATGAATCACTAGATTTACAATGCCTGTAAAAATTTTTTCATTTAATGATTTCTGCCTCAAACTTCTTTGTTTAATGCACTGGCTGTAACTAATCTTTCATTTGTGATCTCAGAGACAGAATACTTATTTTTAAATAAAACTGTTTTTCAGTTCATTTCAGTTCAGTTGCTCAGTTGTGTCCTACTCTTTGCAACCCCATGAACTGCAGCAAGCCAGGCCTCCCTGTCCACCACCAACTCCTGGAGTCCACCCAAACACGTGTCCATTGAGTTGGTGATGCCATCCAACCATCTCATCGTTTGTCCTCCCCTTCTCCTCCTGCCCTCAATCTTTCCCAGCATCAGGGTCTTTTCCAATCAGTCAGCTCTTCACATCAGGTGGCCAAAGTACTGGAGTTTCAGCTTCAACATCAGTCCTTAAAATGAACACCCAGGACTGATCCTTAGAAAGGACTGGTTGGATCTCCTCACAGTCCAAAGGACTCTCAAGAGTTATCTCCAACATCATAGTTCAAAAGCATCCATTCTTCTGTGTTCAGCGTTCTTTATAGTCCAACTTTCACATCCATACATGACCACTGGAAAAACCATAGCCTTGACTAGACGGACCTTAGTCGGCAAAGTAATGTCTCTGCTTTTGAATATGCTGTCTAGGTTGATCATAACTTTGCTTTCAAGGAGTAAGCATCTTTTAATGTCATGGTGGCAATCACCATCTGAAGTGATTTTGGAGCCCAGAAAAATAGTCTGACACTGTTTCCACTGTTTCTCCCTCTATTTCCCGTGAAGTGATGGGACCAGATGCCATAATCTTCGTTTTTTGAATGTTGAGTTTTAAAACAACTTTTTCACTTTCTTCTTTCACTTTCTTCAGAAGGCTCTTTAGTTCTTCTTCACTTTCTGCCATAAGGGTGGTGTCATCTGCATATCTGGGGTTATTAATATTTCTCCTGGCAATCTTGATTCCAGCTTGTGCTTCCTCCAGCCCAGAGTTTCTCATGATGTACTCTGCATATAAGTTAAATAGCAGGGTGACAATATACAGCCTTGATGTACTCCTTTTCCTATTTGGAACCAGTCTGTTGTCCATGTCCAGTTCTAACTGTTGCTTCCTGACCTGCATACAGATTTCTCAGGAGGTAGGTCAGGTGGTCTGGTATTCCCATTTCTTTCAGAATTTTCCACAGTTTATTGTGATCCACACAGTCAAAGGCTTTGGCATGGTCAATAAAGCAGAAATAGATGTTTTTCTGGAACTCTCTTGCTTTTTCCATGATCCAGCGGATGTTGGCAATTTGATCTCTAGTTCCTCTGCCTCTTCTAAAACCAGCTTGAACATCAGGGAGTTCACGGTTCACGTATTGTTAAAGCCTGGCTTGGAAATTTTTAAGCACTACTTTACTAGCGTGTGAGATGAGTGCAATTGTGCAGTAGTTTGAGCATTCCTTGGCATTGCCTTTCTTTGAGATTGGAATGAAAACTGACTTTTTCCAGTCCTGTGGCCACTGCTGAGTTTTCCAAATTTGCTGGCATATTTAGTGCAGCACTTTCACAGCATCATCTTTCAGGATTTGAAACAGCTCAACTAGAATGCCATCACCTCCACTAGCTTTATTAGTAGTGATGCTTCCTAAGGCCCACTTGACTTCACATTCCAGGATGTCTGGCTCTAGGTGAGTGATCACACCACCGTGATTATCTGGGTCATGAAGATCTTTTTTGTACAGTTCTTCTGTGTATTCTTGCCACCTCTTCTTAATATCTTCTGCTTCTGTTAGGTCCATACCATTTCTGTCCTTTATCGAGCCCATCTTTGCATGAAATGTTCCCTTGGTATCTCTAATTTTCTTGAAGAGATCTCTAGTCTTTCCCATTCTATTGTTTTCCTCTATATTTGCACTGATCACTTAGGAAGGCTTTCTTATCTCTTCTTGCTATTCTTTGGAACTCTGCATTCAAATGCGTATATCTTTCCTTCCCACCTTTGCTTTTCACTTTCCTTCTTTTAACAGCTATTTGTAAGGCCTCCTCAGACAGCCACTTTGCTTTTTTGCATTTCATTTTCTTGGGGTTTGTCTTGATTCCTGTCTCCTGTACAGTGTCACGAACCTCCATCCATAGTTCATCAGGCATTCTATCTATCAGATCTAGTCCCTTAAATCTATTTCTCACTTCCACTGTATAGTCATAAGGGATTTGATTTAGGTCATACCTGAATGGTCTAGTGGTTTTCTCCACTTTCTTCAATTTCAGTCTGAATTTTTCAATAAGAAGTTCATGATCTGAGCCATAGTCAGCTCCCGGTCTTGTTTTTGCTGACTGTATAGAGCTTCTCCATCTTTGGCTGCAAAGAATATAATCAATCTGATTTTAGTGTTGACCATCGGAAGTCTTCTTAAAAGTTCATGGCGTTTTGAAACTACATTAGGCATTTAGAGTCAATTTTCTTCTGAGACCTAACTCAAAGACAGCATTAAGGAAGTGAGGTAAAGAAAAACATTAGTCTTAAGTATAAAGTTCCAAACTTTAGATCTAGCTAAATTACATTACTGTGATGTGACCCAAGAGACCCCTACATAATTATCTCAGTTTTACAGTATCTTGGGGGAATAAGAAATTCTGAATTAGAGAATTTTCTAATACAGAGACACTCAGGTTTTCTTGTGGCTAAAAACAGAGCAGATTTGTAGTCCTACAGACCTAGGTTCATATCTTATCTTGTCTACCTTGTGCTAATTTCGCCACCATCTTCCACAAAGCAAAGAGTAAAATACTGAGCTTTCTGAGGATGACAAAGTGTGTAAAACAACTTGAAATTGCTGCTTGGCACATAAAGAGTCAAAGAGTTCATATGCACTCTCCACAATGTGTCACTTCCTCATTTCTCTTTTAAATTCACTGCATCTGGTTTTCCTCAAGCTCCATTTTATGCACTCCCCCCACCCTTTCCTCATTCTTGCCCTGACCCTTCCTTGGAACTGCTTTCAAAAGGTGGTACTAAACACCATCCACACTTTCCGAGCCCTTCCTTACTTGATTTCTTGGCAGCATTGATGCCCATGACCACATATAAGAAAATTCTCTGTTGAGGTTTGACAGAAAACAATAAAATTCTGTAAAGCAATCATCCTTCAATTAAAAAATAAATAATTTTTTTTAAAAAGAAAGAAAATTCTCTCTTGGTTTTCACCACACAATGATCTCCCAAGTTTTCTCTAACTCCTTTGGCTTCTCCACAGCCCTCTCTTCTCATAGTTATCTAGGGTGTTTTCCAATACCAACAACCAATTCTCCAGACCCTGATTAGATGTCCAATGATTAATTCATTTCTGACACTAACTACTTGGACTTAGCATCTGACTCCCCAGGTTTAAAAGCCCAGTCCAACAAGACTGTTCCACTTCAGTGTGAGGGCACCCACCAGTTGTGAGTCCCTGGGTCACCCATAGTTCTGGTTTTTATCCTCCTTGGATAAAGTAGTAAGCAGAAATTGAGTAGTTAGATAGCAAGAGATCTAAAGTTAAAGAAAGTGCATAAGAAATAATATATTCCTTTGAGCTGAGCATCTGCAGCAGAAAAATAAATGACACAAATAACTATAGGTATGTAAGATTTCAACACAAATAAGCAAAACAAGCACTTGAGTTTATATATTTAAAGTCAAGTTAAGAAAAGTATTTATATTCACAGTGCTAAGAATAGTGAGGAAAGGTAAAAATCATACCTTTTTATTTGTACTTCTTTAAATATTTCTCTATATGATACATCCAATTTAAATGTATTACCTAATCTGTATGTATTATTAGCTCATTAAAAATAGTAAAAATATTTTGGGGTGACTACAAGGGAAAATCTGAAACAGACTAAAATGATTACTGGCTTTCCTGTATAAAACATACTCTAGAGTTATTTCAGTCTATTGTCTCTGAAATGTTTTGCAACAAAGTTGTAGAAAACTGACAGCAAGATAAATGATTCTTACTCAGAAATGCAATTGTATCTGTTGGAATACAATCAATTATTTCTCTGTGGATATTGACTAGTACCCTCAGTTTTGCGTCTATTTATAAATTCCTTTCAGGTATTGATGCCTATAAACTTGTCTGCTTTTAAGATTCTCCTTTGAACTAGTCATACCATCTATTTTTTCCCTCATTAATTAAAAACAAAAGTCATCTTTTATCACTACCGTGTGCCAGGGAGTATTTTAAGCTTGGGGATAAAGCCCTAAGTAAGACAGAATTCATTTCCTCTTGGAGCTTACACTTTTATAGCACGTGTTGTTTTAATAAAGACTTCTATGATTTTGGAAAATCCGAGCAAAAAAAAAAAAAAAAAATCCACGCTTCTCTCTAATTAGGTGGTTTAAGTTGTATCAGCTTGTCATGTGATTAGACATCTACTCAGTAATGTCAACCGACCTTCCAGCTCATTTAACAATTAAAGTTTATGGATCTCTCATAATTAAACCAAAAAATTAATTCCAACATACTTCTCTGGAAGCATAATTTCCAATCTGTTCCGAGCAACATATTTTCAAAAAGTTAGTTTTAATAAACAATATTTATGGAAGATTTGCTGAATTGAGTTTATTTATACCTCTGAGTATCTGAAATTTGGAACCAAGGTTGGATTAAACCAGGCCATCAGAGAATTATGCATATGTCATATGTTCCCCTCACTCATGAAATTGTTTTACTGAATTATACTTTGGTTTTAGGCCTTTGCCTATATCCAGTGTGTAAGAAATAGAGAATTTTTTTTTATTCATTTGGGAAGGTGTTGAAGACATTGTTTACTGTTACATCTACCAAATAAAGAAAACTACTGACTTGGTCAGCGTCAAAAACCTAGTCTTCTACTAAAGTGTTGTTTTATTTTTGTTTGAGGGCATAACAAAATTTACCTAACTTTGTTTTTCTCTATGTATTAATTTCTAGGAAGCTTGAACCAATATTTGTGGTGTACACAGAGCAGTGCACAGGACATTTTGCCACAAATATTATGTACTAAACTTATTGTCAACACCATCTTATTCATGATCCTCTTATTTTCCATACCCTCAATTTCTTCACATACTTAATAAATTGTATGAGTAAGCCATAGCTTCCTCAGATCTCTTTTTGGAACCATATATCATATATGTTATCCTTGCTAACATTTACTGAGAATACTATATGCTAGAAAATATGCTAAGCACTTTATAAATATTATCTCATTTAATTTTTACTTTGCTAGTAAAAGTATTATTTTTATTTCCATTTTGTAGATAAAGAAACTGAAACTCAGAGATTGACCAAAGTCATACAGCTGGTTAGGTTCAACAACTAGTAAACAGCTGAGCAGGGATTAAGTTGGTCCTACCTGAAAGAGATGGGAATACCAGACGACCTGACCTGCCTCTTGAGAAACCTATATGCAGGTCAGGAAGCAACAGTTAGAACTGGACATGGAACAATGTACTGGTTCCAAATAGGACAAGAAGTACATCAAGGCTGTATATTGTCACCCTGCTTATTTAACTTACATGAAGAGTACATCATGAGAAATGCTGGGCTGGAAGAAGCACAAGCTAGAATCAAGATTGCTGGGAGAAATATCAATAACCTCAGATATGCAGATGACACCACCCTTATGGCAGAAAGTGAAGAGGAACTAAAAAGCCTCTTGATGAAAGTGAAAGAGGAGAGTGAAAAAATTGGCTTAAAACTCAACATGTGGATTCGGGGAAGGGCATTGTCCCTTCTCCCCAGTGCTGGGCCTGAGCCCAGGGTGCCTCAGACCTCCCAGGCAGTGCCCCATGGTCCCTGCAGCGTCGTCTCCACACCCCCTTCCTCCTGGAACACCCTCTCCCTAGGGAAGGGTGGGCATGCGGGACGGCGGATGGGGCCATCTGGCCCGTCTTGGGTTTGTCACACTCATTTTGACTGAATAAAAGTCCTGTTGCCAAAGTGAAAAAATAAAAAAAAAAGCCCTCAACATTCAGAACACTAAGATCATGGCATCTGGTCCCATCACTTCATGGCAAATAGATGGGGAAACAGTGGAAACAGTGTCAGACTATTTTTTGGGGCTCCAAAATCACTGCAGATGGTGACTGCAGCCATAACATTAAAAGACGCTTACTCCTTGGAAGGAAAGTTATGACCAACCTAGATGGCATATTCAAAAGCAGAGACTTTACTTTGCCAACAAAGGTCCACTTAGTCTAGGCTATGGTTTTTCCAGTGGTCATGTATGGATGTGAGAGTTGGACTGTGAAGAAAGCTGAGCACCAAAGGATTGATGCTTTTGAACTGTGGTGTTGGAGAAGACTCTTGAGAGTCCCTTGGAGACTCTAGGAGATCCAACCAGTCCATTCTAAAGGAGATCATTCCTGGGTGTTCATTGGAAGAACTGATGTTGAAGCTGAAACTCCAATACTTTGGCCACCTCATGCGAATAGTTGACTCACTGGAAAAGACCCTGATGCTGGGAGGGATTGGGGGGAGGAGGAGAAGAGGACAACAGAGGATGAGATGACTGGATGGCATCACCTACTCGATGGACATGGGTTTGAGTAAACTCTGGGAGTTGGTGATTGAGAGGGAGGCCTGGCATGCTGATTCATGGGGTCGCAAAGAGTCGGACACGACTAAGGGACTGAACTGAACCGAACCTGACTTAGAACCTGTATTCACAACCACTTCATTAGGCTGCCTTTATATGTGTACACAATTGTGTGTGTGTGTGTGTGTGTGTGTTTGTAAACAAACAACTAATTTTCTATTGAAACCTGTATAGAACCGAGTTGTTCAGTTCATGGCTCCTTAAGCCAGGAACTATTGTTGAAATTGTAGCAACTTGCTTTAAACACAGGAAAGATTCACTGTGATCATAAGGAAAGTAATATGCAAAATACCTATGAAACCATCAGGTATATAGTTGGCTCTGTAGTTAAATACAAAAATTTGTTCCTCCTCCTAAAATTTTCATCTTAGGGGAGTTAGTAGCCTGTCTTTCCAAACATCAGCTCTCATCTGGAAGCCAAAGCTCTCTTGCCATGAGCAAGTATTGGTGAACGCACCCTCCTCTTGTTTCAGCTGCCAATACTGTAGCCCTCATCAGCTCTAAGGCAAGTCATTTAACCTATAAGCCTTAGGATTCCACATGTAAAATGAGGAAAATGTAAGTACCATACTTGGCTTTCATGAGGATCAAACAGAGCAATTATGTGAAAGAGTTTTACAAAAGATAAAGTTTTATCATTATTCATTAATATTATTTTGCTTTGGGTAGAAATTTTATGATTATCTTTAAGAAGAAATGACTTTATGTACACACAGTGAGTACATAGAAGATTTCCTGATTGGAGGGGGATATGACATTTGCTCCATTAATTGTGGAAATATAACAAGAGTGTCATCTTCAGAAAGTGTTTGAAGTATCCATCCCAAAAGCAGGAATTACATGATGACTTCTCAGTGCCCCATGGAACTTACAACTGGGCGATCATTTTCTAACTCACTCTCTTAATTTACTTTAAAAGAGACTGATCATGCAGTTCAACAGAACCCTGCTTTCCATTTATACACATGCCAAAATATCATATATCATTAATGAGTAAGGACATTTTGATGATTGTCATAGTAGATAAAAAGACATTTCTCCTCCAAAATAAAAGCATATTGCTAGTAACTAACACTGATTAATTTTCAATCAATTATATTGTGTGTTTATCATGCTTTATATTATTTGTTTACATATCAGATGCCCTTAGAATATCAGTTTTTGAGAACTTGATCAAGTTACTTCATTATATTTAATGTGTGTTCTTATATGTAAAATCAACAAGTTAAATTAAAAGATATTGAAATTTCCTTGTAGCCTTGATACTCTTACAAACTTATTGGAAAAACATTAGTTTTTCTGAAAAAATACTGTTTTTGTTCTAAAGCGAAGTATGGTTTCATCTTTATACCTAGCTCTATTAGGGAAAATTCTGTTATGTAATGAAAGATGCTGTCTTCCAACACAACCTGACAAAAAGCCAGAGAAGGAAAAGCAAGATTTGCTCTGCCATCTGTTTTGTATTTAGACAAAACTCAAGTTTCAAGATCCTGAGAACCCTAGATATAACAGTAGAACAGATCATTTATTTTCTCTCTGTTTGAAGACTCTTTTCCACACTTCTGATTATTTAGAACATTTCCAGATTGTGGAAGAGATGTCTTTTTTTGTAAGGAGTGTCCCAGGGGCCATATTTTGAGCTAACTCTACCTGAAGAACATGACCATCTTCCTACTGCACCAAATTTCTTGCCTTTAAAATCTATCACCATCTTCAGAATCTGGAAAAAATGAGTTTTTATATGGCTGTTCTATTCACACTCAGTAAGTTTCTGACATCTCTTTCTCTTCAAAGTGATTTCATGTCAATGACAGGAAAAAATGAATTTTAAGCTAATGTATTCAACCCCTACATTCATAAATCTTTTTCATATTTCATAGTTATGTTTCAATTAAGGTGTGAAATTTGGGGCATGCTTTAACTCTTTCTTCTTACAAGTAGAATTATTCTTAGGAAGGTAGATTGACTGTATCCAACAAATATTGATTGGATACCTAATTTGTGCTGAGCACAGTACCAGGTGCTGGGGATGCAGAGATCAAAGAGACCCCCCCATGGAGTTTCTAGGAGGTCACACTATAATGAAGGAATAGGAACAGATATTATAATACATTGTCATAAATATTATGATACAGAGAAGTACAGGACAGTTGAAAAGCACACAATAAAAGACACTTGAACAGAAAGAAGCACAGAAGCTTCTTAAAGAAGGTGACCTCTGAGCTAGGTTTTAAGAGATGAGTAAAAATCAGAAAGAGAAACATCAATACAGCATATTAATGCATATATATGGAATTTAGAAAGATGGTAATGATGATTCTATAAGCAAGGCAGCAAAAGAGACACAGATGGAAAGAACAGACTTTTGGACTATGTGGGACTTGAAGGTGAGGGTGGGATGATTTGTGCAAATAACATTGAAACGTGTATTACCATATGTAAAATAGATGACCAGTGCAAGTACTATGCATGAAGCAGGACGCTCAAAATCAGTGCTCTGGGACTACCCAGAGGGATGGGGTGGGGCGGGAGGTGGGAGGGGGTTCAGGATGGGGGGAAACATGTGCACCCATGGCTGACTCATGTCAATGTATGGCAAAGCCCACCACAATATTGTAAAGCAATTATCCTCCAATTAAAATAAATTAACTAATTTTTTAAAAAAGATGAGTTCAGTTCAGTTCAGTCACTCAGTTGTGTCCGACTCTTTGCAACCCCATGAATCGCAGCACGCCAGGCCTCCCTGTCCATCACCAACTCCCAGAGTTCACCCAGACTCATATCCATCGAGTCAGTGATGCCATTCAGCCATCTCATCCTCTGTCATCCCTTTCTCCTCCTGCCCCCAATCCCTCCCAGCATCAGAGTCTTTTCCAATGAGTCACCTCTTCACATGAGGTGGTGCTACCAAATAGTCAAAGCTACAGTTTCTCCTGTAGTCATGTACAGATGAGAATTGACCCATAAGACTGAGTGCCAAAAAATTGATGCTTTCAAATTGTAGTACTGAAGAAGACTCTTAAGAGTTCCTTGGACAGCAAGGAGATCAAAATCAGTCAATCCTAAAGGAAATCAACACTGAATATTCATTGGAAGGACTCATGCTGAAGCTCCAATACTTTGGCCACCTGATGCAAAGAGCAGACTCATTTGAAAAGACCCTGATGCTGGGAAAGATTAAAGGCAAGAGGAGAAGGGGGTGACAGAGGATAAGATGATTGGATGGCATCACCAACACAATGGACATGAGTTTGAGCAAACTGGGAGTTGGTGGTAGACAAGGGACCCTGGTGTGCTGCAGTCGCAAAGCGTTGGACATGACTTAGCAACTGAACAATAAACAACAACAATCAAAAGAAGAGGAGAATGGAGTAAAGCAGGCCGAGAGGTACAAGCACAAAGGCAGTGAATGGGAGCACAAGAACTTGGAAAATTACAAATAGCTTCATGCTCTTTTAACACCATGCTCCAAATTCCAAAATGGGGGAAATGAGAGACAGTGTTCCCTCATGAGAGGAGAGCAAAGTTTACCTGAAAGCAATATTATGGTAAGAGCTGACTGTATCACTTTTCTAGAGCTTGTATTTTTTTCTAATCAATTGAGTTTGGATGACATTTGGGGCTTTTAAATGATGCGTAAAACTGAAACATATTATCAGAAATAGTGTACAGATTTCACCAAATTCCTATCTATTACGAACATTTCCCTTAACGGTTTCAAATATTCCTTTTTTTTTTTTTTTTTTTTTGGCACCATCTGAGAAATCTGTATGCAGGTCAGGAAGCAACAGTTAGAACTGGACATGGAACAACAGACTGGTTCCAAATAGGAAAAGGAGTACGTCAAGGCTGTATATTGTCACCCTGCTTATTTAACTTCTATGCAGAGTACATCATGAGAAATGCTGGACTGGAAGAAACACAAGCTGGAATCAAGATTGCCGGGAGAAATATCAACAACCTCAGATATGCAGATGACACCGCACTTATAGCAGAAAGTGAAGAGGAACTAAAAAGCCTCTTGATGAAAGTGAAAGATGAGAGTGAAAAAGTTGGCCTAAAGCTCAACATTCAGAAAATGAAGATCACGGCATCTGGTCCCATCACTTCATGGGAAATAGATGAGGAAACAGTGAAAACAGTGTCAGATTTATATTTTGGGGCTCCAAAATCACTGCAGATGGTGATTGCAGCCATGAAATTAAAAGACGCTTACTCCTTGGAAGAAAAGTTATGACCCCAAGTAAGATGGTAGGTGTTGCAAGAAGGCATCAGAGGGCAGACACACTGAAACCATACTCACAGAAAACTAGTCATTCTAATCACACTAGGACCACAGCCTTGTCTATCTCAATGAAATCAGGCCATACCTGCGGGGCAACCCAAGATGGGTGGGTCATGGTGGAGAGGTCTGACAGAATGTGGTCCACTGGAGAAGGGAATGGCAAGCCACTTCAGTATTCTTGCCTTGAGAACCCCATGAACAGTATGAAAAGGCAAAATGATAGGATACTGAAAGAGGAACTCCCCAAGTCAGTAGGTGCCCAATATGCTACTGGAGATCAGTGGAGAAATAACTCTAGAAAGAATGAAGGGATGGAGCCAAAGCAAAAACAATACCCAGCTGTGGATGTGACTGGTGATAGAAGCAAGATCCGATGCTGTAAAGAGCAATATTGCATAGGAACCTGGAATGTCAGCTCCATGAATCAAGGCAAACTGGAAGTGGTCAAACAAGAGATGGCAAGGGTGAACGTCGACATTCTAGGAATCAGCAAACTAAAATGGACTGGAAAGGGTGAATTTAACTCAGATGACCATTATGTCTACTACTGCGGGCAGGAGTCCCTCAGAAGAAATGGAGTAGCCATCATGGTCATCAAAAGAGTCCGAAATGCAGTACTTGGATGCAATCTCAAAAACGACAGAATGATCTCTGTTCGTCTCCAAGGCAAACCATTCAATATCACAGTTATCCAAGTCTATGCCCCAAACAGTAATGCTGAAGAAACTGAAGTTGAACGGTTTTATGAATACCTACAAGACCTTTTAGAACTAACACCCAAAAAAGATGTCTTTTTCATTATAGGGGGCTGGAATGCAAAAGTAGGAAGTCAAGAAACACCTGGAGTAACAGGCAAATTTGGCCTTGGAATGTGGAATGAAGCAGGGCAAAGAATAATAGAGTTTTGCCAAGAAAATGCACTGGTCATAGCAAACACCCTCTTCCAACAACACAAGAGAAGACTCTACACATGGACATCACCAGATGGTCAGCACCGAAATCAGATTGATTATATTCTTTGCAGCCAAAGATGGAGAAGCTCTATACAGTCAACAAAAACAAGACCAGGAGCTGACTGTGGCTCAGATCATGAACTCCTTATTACCAAATTCAGACTTAAATTGAAGAAAGTGGGGAACACCACTAGACCATTCAGGTATGACCTAAATCAAATCCCTTATGATTATACAGTGGAAGTGAGAAATAGATTTAAGGGCCTAGATCTGATAGATAGAGTGCCTGATGAACTATGGAATGAGGTGTGTGACATAGTACAGGAGACAGGGATCAAGACCATCCCCATGGAAAAGAAATGCAAAAAAGCAAAATGGCTGTCTGGGGAGGCCTTACAAATAGCTGTGAAAACAAGAGAAGTGAAAAGCAAAGGAGAAAAGGAAAGATTTAAGCACATGAATGCAGAGTTCCAATGAATAGCAAGAAGAGATAAGAAAGCCTTCTTCAGCGATCAATGTAAAGAAACAGATGAAAAGAACAGAATGGGAAAGACTAGAGATCTCTTCAAGAAAATTAGAGATACCAAGGGAATATTTCATGCAAAGATGGGCTCGATAAAGGACAGAAATGGTCTGGACCTAACAGAAGCAGAAGATATTAAGAAGAGGCAGCAAGAATACACAGAAGAACTGTACAAAAAATATCTTCACAACCTAGATATTCATGATGGTGTGATCACTCATCTAGAGCCAGATATCCTGGAATGTGAAGTCAAGTGGGCCTTAGGAAGCATCACTATGAACAAAGATAGTGGAGGTGATGGAATTCCAGTTGAGCTCTTTCAAATCCTGAAAGATGATGCTGTGAAAGTGATACACTCAATATGCCAGCAAATTTGGAAAACTCAGCAGTGGCCACAGGACTGGAAAAGGTCAGTTTTCATCCCAATTCCAAAGAAAGGCAATGCCAAAGAATGCTCAAACTATCGCACAATTGCACTCATCTCACATGCTAGGAAAGTAATGCTCAAAATTCTCCAAGCCACGCTTCAGCAATATGTGAACCATGAACTCCCTGATGTTCAAGCTGCTTTTAGAAAAGGCAGAGGAACCAGAGATCAAATTTCCAACATCTGCTGGATCATGGAAAAAGCAAGAGAGTTTCAGAAAAACATCTATTTCTGCTTTATTGACTATGCCAAAGCGTTTGACTGTGTGGATCACAATAAACTGTGGAAAATTCTGAAAGAGATGGGAATACCAGACCACCTGACCTGCCTCTTGAAAAATCTGTATTCAGGTCAGGAAGCAACAGTTAGAACTGGACATGGAACAACAGACTGGTTCCAAATAGGAAAAGGAGTACATCAAGGCTGTATATTGTCATCCTGTTTATTTAACTTCTATGCAGAGTACATCATGAGAAACTCTGGACTGGAAGAAAAACAAGCTGGAATCAAGATTGCCAGGAGAAATATCAATAACCTCAGATACACAGATGACACCATCCTTATGGCAGAAAGTGAAGAGGAACTAAAAAGCCTCTTGATGAAAGTGAAAGAGGAGAGTGAAAAAGTTGGCTTAAAGCTCAACATTCAGAAAACGAAGATCACGGCATCTGGTCCCATCACTTCATGGGAAATAGATGGGGAAAGAGTGAAAACAGTGTCAGACTTTATTTTGGGGGGCTTCAAAATCACCACAGATGGTGATTGCAGCCATGAAATTAAAAGACGCTTACTCCTTGGAGGAAAAGTTATGACCGACCTAGATACCATATTCAACAGCAGAGACATTACTTTGCCGAATAAGGTCCATCTAGTCAAGACTATGGTGTTTCCTGTGTTCATGTATGGATGTGAGAGTTGGACTGTGAAGAAGGCTGAGTACCGAAGAATTGATGCTTTTGAACTGTGGTGTTGGAGAAGACTCTTGAGAGTCCCTTGGACTGCAAGGAGATCCAACCAGTCCATTCTGAAGGAGATCAGCCCTGGGATTTCTTTGGAAGGAATGATGCTAAAACTGAAGCTGCAATACTTTGGCCACCTCATGTGAAGAGTTGACTCATTGGAAAAGAGTCTGATGCTGGGAGGGATTGGGGGCAGGAGGAGAAGGGGACAACCAAGGATGAGATGGCTGGATGGCATCACGGTCTCGATGAACATGAGTCTGAGTGTACTCCGGGAGATGGTGATGGACAGGGAGGCCTGGAGTGCTGCAATTCATGGGGTCGCAAAGAGTCGGACACAACTGAGCGACTGAACTGAACTGAACTGAGATGGGACAGCATTAACTGCCAATGATCTGCCCGGATATCTATCCAGTGGCTCCTACCTTGTATGACCCTGTGCCTCTTCCCCTTTGCCAATCTCAGAACCAAATCTCTCTGGGGCCATCTCTTGACTACCCCAGAATTTCTAGGGCCCATAAGAATCCTCATCTGGATAGGCTGAAAGTGAAGTCACTCAGTCATGTCTGACTCTTGCTACCCCATGGACAATAGCCTGGCAGGCTCCTCTGTCCATGAGATTTTCCAGGCAAGAATAGTGGATTGGACTGCCATCTGCTTCTCCATCTCTATAGGTTAGATGAGCTCTAATAGTTTGTCTATCTCAAAAGTCATTCAAGTCAGTGATAGCCAATAATATATCAATGTCATTGTTCTTTATACCCAATGTTCACTAAATTATAACCATTGTCATATATCAAAAGGAAGGTTTTGATTTTGTAAAGTGATTGATATAAAAGTTACTATGTAAGAAAATATATATGAGAAGAAGCAAAAAAAATATTTTTTTAAAGTAACAAGTACTGACTTGTTTACACAGACATGTTTTTGCAGGTATAAAGACTTATGGTAGAACTATTATAATTAAAATGATATTTTACTAATATAATAGTAATAAAATTACTAATATAATAATAAGTATCATATTTATGCTGATAATTTCCAAGTATTTACCCATCTTAGGTACATTATCTCAGTTCTAGGCTTGACTATCCACTTGCCTATTGTATTAGTCAGTGTTCTCCAAAGAAATAAAGCCTAGAGGCTATATGTAGATACATAGAAAGAGATTTATTATGAGGAATTGGCTCACATAAATATGGAGGCTAAGGAGTCCCACATGCTGTCTGCAACTTGGAGGCCTGACTTTGTAACCCCATGGACTCCAGCACACCTGTGGTATAGTTCAAGCCTAAATGTAAACACCTGAGAACCAGGGGAGCCAGTGGTATAAGTTCCAGGCCAAGTCCAAAGGCCCAAGAACCAGGAGAGCCAATGTCCAAGGATAGGAGAGGATGGATGTCCCACCTCAAGCAGATTATAAATTTGCCCTTCTTCCATGTCACTGTTCTATTCAGTCCCTAGGCGGATTGGACGATGCCCATCTGCACTGGTGAGGGTGATCTTTACTCAGTCTACTGATTCAAATGCTAGTCTCTTCTGAAAACACCCTTACAAACACACCCAGAAATAAAGTTTTACCACCTATCTGGACATCTCTCAGTCCACTCAAGTTGACATAAAAGTAACCATCCTGCCTATATAACAATTGACTTGATTCTTTAAAACTCTATTTCCCCCACCCCCAAGCTAGTCTTCTATTCCTTCTGCTCTTAATAATTGCCACCACAGTTCACAGCTCCTAGAGCTAGAAACCTGAGAACTATCCTTGAATCCTTTCCTTCCATCACCCTTCATATCCAATTCTACAACAAGTCCTCTTGGTTCTACCTCTAAAATACACCTTCATCTCACTGCTACTGTCATAGTCTAAACTATAGCACTGACATTGACTACACAAAGGCTCACCAGCTGATTGCACTGCTTCTGCTCCTGCCATCATCCAATCTGTTTTCCACACTTTGCAATTTTGTTACAAAATAGGTCATATCACTTCTGACTTAAAACTCTTGAATGGTGTCTCATTTCAAGTTGATAAAATCTAGTCTTCACCATGCCATAAAAAACATTGCATGACTTAGCCCCACCTATATAGCAGAAATCTATGAAAATACTGAAATAAATTGGAAATCTTAGCCCATTTATCTCATTTCCATTTATTACATTCTTTTTGTTTGTTTGTTTGTTTCTTTTGTTTGTTTTTTATTTTTTATTTTTTTTTTACTTTACAATACTGTATTGGTTTTGCCATACATTGACATGAATCCACCATGGGTGGATGTTTGGGGCAATCCCAAACATGAAGAGTGCAAACTGGGCTCATGATCTTAGTCAAGGACACAAGCATGGAGAAACAAACACATCTGCCTTCTTGCTAGGGCAGGTCCATCTCTGTTGAGTATTTTTCTACAAGTCTTGCCTGGAGAATCCCATGGACGGAGGAGCTTGGTGGGCTACAGTCCACGGGTCACAAAGAGTCGGACACAACTGAGCGACTTCACTCTCACTCTCTCTCTCTCAAGTGATATTTTACCATGTAGCACAAATTACGTCAATCACATCTGAGAACAAAAACGTATCTGAAGCCATTTCTTCAATCATTGCCAAATTTAACAAATTTTTAAATTTCTCAATTTTTATAAAATTGAGATTTTTTTAAATTTCAATTTTTATAAAATATGGGATATTGTGTTGAAAGAAACAAAAACTCTCAAAATGTCTTTATTGAAAACATACCAGGAAATTTTATGGAATCCACATATAAGAAATAACTCCATGTCCAGTGGAAAAGGGAAAGTCATTTGGTATTTCTGTTTTATTTTTTCTCAGCCTCTCTCCATGTACTGTCTCACTGTTACTTCCCTCTGCATGCATGCTGTTGCTTCAGTTGTGTCTGATTCTTTGTGACTCTATAGACCGTAGCCTGCCAGGATCCTCTGCCTATGGGATTCTCCAGGAAAGAATATTGGAGTGGGTTGCCATGCCCTCCTCCAGGGGATCTTCCTGACCCAGGGATCAAACCTGTATCTCCTGTGGTTCCTGCATTGCAGGCTGGTTCTTTACCAGTAGTGCCACCTGGGAAACCCCTAAGTTACTTTAATATTTGTCAAATAGTTAATGATCTGTCTTATTTGAGGATATCAAATAAAACCCTTGATAAATAAGCATCTACTTGGTTGGGTACAAGTGTTTAATGAATGGGGCTTCCCAGGTGTCACTACTGGTAAAGAACCAGCCTGCAATGTAGGAGACATAAGAAACGTGCATTCGATCACCGGTTCCAGAAGATCCTCTGGAGGAGAGCATGGCAACCCACTCCAGTATTCTTGCCTGGAGAAGCTCACAAACTGATGAGCCTGGTGGTCTACAGCCCATAGGGTCACAAAGAGTCTGACATGACTGAAGCAACTTAAAACACACACACACACACACACACACACATACACATTTAATGAATACCAGCGTGTGTTAGGTACTTTCATAAATCCTAAAGATACTAACCCTTGGACTGCAAAGAGATCAAATCAGTCCATCCTAAAGGAAATCAGTCCTGAATATTCATTTGAAGGACTGATGCTGAAGCTGAAACTCCAATACTTTGGCCATCTGATGCAAAGAACTGACTCTTTAAAAAAGACCCTGATGCTGGGAAAGATTGAAGGCAGGAGGAGGAGATGACAGAGGATGAGATGGTTGGATGGCATTACCGATGCAATGGACATGAGTCTGAGCAGGCTCTGGGAATTGGTGATGGACAGGGAGGCCTAGCGTGCTGCAGTCCATGGGGTCGCAAAGAGTTGGACATGACTGAGTGACTGAACTGAAAGATTCTAACATGAATGAGTCAAAGGCCTATACTTGGATGATTCTGAGTAGAATATGGTGACAAAAAAAGGCCATGTTAATAAGTTAGCTAATAATTTAGTAAATCTTGATTTTGATTTTATACTTATTAAACTTAATACATAAATTAATAAACACATGAATATGTAAGTACTTTACTTTCAACAAGTGATAGAAAATGAAAGGTGTAGGATGAAGAGGGTTGGTTTCTTTTGCTAGGGTAGTTTAGGATGGTCTTGCCAATAAGGTAAATTTTGATCTATGACCTAAATAGTGAGAGAGAACTATACAAGCAACTGGGAGTGGGGAAGGGAAATCCGATTTAGGTTTTCTGAAAAAATCTTCCAACAAAAAATACCTAGAAGTGTTGGATAAAATATCAGTAAATATTTTAATTGCATAACCGAGTTTCAAAAACAATAAAGAAACTCCTCAGATGCTGAAAACAAAAGAGCTAGGTAACAGCTGAATCTATCCCTTGAGGACATTATGTGATAAAAGGAAGCTAGAGCCTTGATTTTGGTGGCTCCATAGTGTCAGAAAAATCTCCATACAAGTTGTATACTTGGAACTAAGTTCTCAATATAAAGCTGGAAACAATGAAAGGCCACACCTCAGTGAAAGGTGGAAAATAAAAATTCTATTTGAAGAACATTTCCTATTCCAGGGGATCTTCCTGACCCAAGGATTAAACCTGCAGCTCCTACACTGTAGGCAGATTCTTTACCACTGAGCCACTGAGGAAACTCTAAACAAGAAGAAAAGGTAGCTTGTCTCTTTTGGCAATCATTTGAATGGAGGTAAATATCTGTGGTCATAATATAAAATACTGTTCCCAAAAATAAGGAGATAAACTATTGCTTTCATGCACCCGTGAGACATTCTTGAATACCAACTACACACTTAGACATATCACAGTCAAACTGTTGAAAACCAAAGATTAAGAGGGAAAATATTTTCAAAAGCCAAAGGGAAACATAAAAGATCCATTACACATAGGGAAACAATTATAAGAATATAGGTGTACTTTTTATTAGAAACATTGGAGACCAGAAAATAGTGGAATGACATCTTTAATGTGCAAAGGGGAAATATCACGATTCTTTATCTACTCATTCAAAAATGAAGGTGAAGTTGACATTTTCAGATAAACAAAAGCTGAGAGAATTTGTTGTTAACAGAACTGCACTGCAAAGAAAACTAAAGCAAATTCTGACAGTAGAGGAAAATGTTACCAAGATACCCTGTTTTCTCCACAGCAATGTGTTCATCCCCCTTCCTTCCCAACCACCAAAATGAGAATGGTTTATTTCTCCCACTTCTCCTTACCTCCCACCAGCTACCGACACTCTTCCTAAATCATAGGATATGCTATCAGTTTAGTATGTTGTAATCCAGTCGGTGGTAATACAGTATTTCTTCTACTCCAAGAATATTTGTTTGGCATTTATATTGCAGAATCTTATCACTTCTAATGTTGTCTTTTTAAGGTTAACTTGTGCATACAGTGAATAAATTACTCTCCATTAGAGATCTCTGTTGTGCTTAAACTGTTGTTCAGTCACTGCCCTGTTGTGATTGTTTTCTTTATCTGAAAACATAAACTAGTAATATTCCTCTTGATTCTAATGGGGGACTGAAATTAGGGGTGACATCATGGTTGTTTACCCTAATTATTTCCTCTCTGTCGTGTATAAATGTTATTTAACTATTCACTAGCTTTCAGCCATTTTGAATTTTACTTTTATAACTTTTTCCTGAATAAAAGCTTGTGAAATTTTCTTTTTAAATTTAGAAATTCAATAATTTTACTAGAAATAGGTCTAGGTGGATGTCTCTTTTCTGGGATTAACAGAACTTCATCAATGTGCTAAATAAGGTCAACATTGCAAAGAAATTCTTTGTATTTTTCATTTCTTGAAATTCTTTTATATTATCTGGAACTTCAGATACATATAATAAAATCAAAGATTTCCCAAGAGTATGCTCTACTTTAAATATTCCTCCATTCATTTTTTAAAATTTATTTTTAATAGAAGGATAATTGCTTTACAATGTTTACTGGTTTCTTCTATACAATGTGGATCAGCTATAAGTATACAAAAATATTCCCCCATTCATTTTATATGAAACATTGAATAGATTCAGTAAAGATGCTAACACATATAAAAATTCAAAAGAGACTAAGCTTTATTACCTACTGATTTCATAAAGAGTATATCAAGTAAAATTTCCCTAGCACAGACAAGTTACAAAATATTATAAAGCTACATGACGAGTCTGATAATTTGACCCCCATAGGAATGGTAATAAGGGATAATGAGCATGCTAAATTGTATGCAAAAGTTTTCATGGGACTTGAGAATGCTTTGCTTGCATTATAAATAACTGTGTTCTAAAAGGAAAGTAAATGATACAGAAAAAAAGCCTAGTATAATTTAGGTGAAAATAAAAATTGATTAACGTAATAATATTCTGCAGAAAGAGTGCGTTTAATTTGACTAGATATACGCTTTGTCAGAAATTGACCTCATTAAGAACCACATGACTTCAATGAGAGCAGTTCACTAGGCTCTACAGTTTCATTCCTCAGTTATCCCCTGCCTTCCATCTCCATCTCCAGGCCCTACATTAAAAGCTTTGGGTATTTGTCATTATCAAAGTTTCCCCCAAATGCTGCCAAGGACAGAAGAGGAGAATTTTGTCTACCCCAAGCACCAACAGAATCTATTCATAAGCAGATCTACTTTGATTTTCCCAGCAACTCATTTCTGAATTAGTTACCCTTTCCTACAGGTACCTAGGTCTCTTATGCTCTCTTTCAAAGGAAAGAAATATCTGCTCCCAGGAAATAATATATCATGGATTTACAGTTAACTCTGATTTTTAGGGGAGAAGGTAATGGCAACCCACTCCAGTACTCTTGCCTGGAAAATCCCATGGATGAAGGAGCCTGGTAGGCTGCAGTCCATGGGGTCACTAAGAGTCGGACACGACTGAGTGACTTCACTTTTCACTTTCATGCTTTGGAGAAGGAAATGGCAACCCACTACAGCGTTCTTGCCTGGAGAATCCCAGGGATGGAGGAGCCTGGTAGGCTGCCGTCTATGGGGTCGCACAGAGTCGGATATGACTGAAGCAACTTAGCAGCAGCAGCTGGTTTTTAGATCAAAACCAATTCAGATAACATCAAGCAAAAAAGAAGGCACATATTTTAAGTACTGAGAAAAATTTTACCTGAGTTAACACACAGAAATAGCACAAAAGCCAGCCACTTCTGATTTCATGAAACTGTTCCATTCCTCTGCACATGAGATGAATAGGATTAATATTGGATAGAAATTCTTCATTCGCTTACTTACTCCTCAAAAGTTTTTGAATGATTAGTATGAATTAGGCTCTGTGCTAAGCACTTAGGCTATAACTGAACTGATATTTACACTATATATCCTACAGAGTGGACACATTTCATTTGGATAGATTTGTCCTATCTTATCTGACAAAGAACTAAAAACTCTTAGAATGAATATAAGCCTTAGGAATGTAGATAAGCCAAGGTTTATGAATACAGCTGATTACTACCCAAAATAGAAACATATTTGTACAAGGTCATATAATTTGAATAATGTAGAAAAATAATTAGAATAGGAAATTATCCCAGTGAAATCAATCCCACCATATCAAGAGAAATCATTCTCAAATAAACCACTCAACAAATGCAATTTGGGGGGCTACTGGAGAGAGGAAAAACTGAATTAACAATGGACATGGGAAGAGGGTCAGGTAAATATGGATCACGTAGATATTTCTAAATCTTACTTCTTAGGAAATTTATAAAAGCTCCATTAGTCAACCAAAGAACTAAAGGGATTAGCAATGTTTGAGAATCCTGCCCATGATTCAATGTTTGCCCATCAAAATAAGAAGTGCTTTAAAACTACACTTGGATACAGTAAGCAAAATTTTCAATTAAAATTTCACCATGCTCTAATCAGTTTGCTTTGAATCAGAGAAAACAACCTTTAATCTCTGAGTAGAAGTGTTTCACACTGATGGCTCAGTTTGCTTGAACAAGTCTGTGCTATGCTAAGCTGCTTCAGCTGTGTCTGACTCTTTGAGACCCTATGGGCTATTGCCTGCCAGGCTCCGCTGTCCATGGGATTCTCCAGACAACAGTACTAGAGTTGGTTGCCATGTTCTTTTCCAGGGGATCTTCCTGAACTAGGTATCAAACCCACATCTCTTATGTCTCCTGCATTGGCAGGTGGGTCCTTTACCACTAGCACCACCTGGGAAGCCCCTGAACAAGTCTGCTAAGTCGCTTCAGTCATGTCTGACTCTGTGCAACCCCACAGATGGCAGCCCACCAGGCTTCCCCGTCCCTGGGATTCTCAAGGCAAGAACACTGGAGTGGGTTGCCATTTCCTTCTCCAATGCATGAAAGTGAAAAGTGAAAGTGAAGTCGCTCAGTCTTGTCCAACCATTAGCGACCCCATGGACTGCAGCCCACCAGTCTCCCGATCCATGGGACTTTTCAGGCAAGAGCACTGGAGTGGGATGCCATTGCCTTCTCCACTGAACAAGTCTAATCCATTATAATTTATCAGCAGTGTGTGGGTCTGGGAAAAGGATAAGGACTTGGAAACTTTTTATGCTATTGCTGTTGATGGAATCACAAAGAGGTTTACCTTCCATCCTTTCTTCCATCTGATAATAACTAGAACTGATGTGTAAATAGCTAGAGATCTCAGGATACTGGAGATGTATCAAACAATCAGAGACCCTGTGAGGGGCAAAATGCAGGGGACAATTAAGGAAATGAGTTTATTCAGGCTATTGCAACAGGGAGAATGTTCATTAAAGAGAAACATCAAGAAAATAAAAGTAAGCAAAGTGGGTTTTATAGAGGCAGGTAAACAAGAGCATCATCATGTTCTAAGATTCGTGAAGGTTAGAGCTGGGTCCTATTTGAGTCACCAAGGAAGGAAGGAGATGAGCCTTATCTTTTGAACACAAGACAGTAGGAGCACAGGATTCTGATGAAGTTCAACATCGTCACACCATCTTTTTATTCTTTTTTTAAAAAAATCAATTGTTAGTTGGTTTAAGTAGAAGAGCTATTTTATATTCCACACTGTCAAGCTATTCTTATTTACAAGTTGAAGTAAATTGAAATAGTACAAAGAGTAAATTTAGAAACACTATGATGGAAATGCTTTTAAATTTATAGTTAAAAACAATTCAGATAACAAGAAGCAAGATCTTTCAAAACATATATTTGAATTCTGCAGTATTTGTTTTTTGCAGATGTCTAAAATCAAAATACTGGAGTAACAAAACTATTAATAACATTTTTATGTGAGCTAGGACTTCATAATCTTTGGATCTATTTGTTGTACAATTAATGGTACTATCCTTATTTTTTATTATGCAAATTTTCAATTTCAGATATACTCAAAACCAATACAATGGTGTAATGAACACCCTCGTACCGCAACCCAACTTCAGTGATTGTCACTTACTAACATTCTTATTTCATCTATTTGCCTGAAGTTTTTTTTAATTCAAGTGTTTTAAAGCAAACCCTAACATATTATTTAACCTAAAATATGTTGGTATGGATATTTAGCTTACTCATTTTAAACACAGCCACAATATCAGTCTCAAAGCATTAAAAAATTCCTTAATAATTCCTTAATATTTTATAGTGTTCAGTCCTTGCACTTTTCCTTGATTTTTTCAAATAGAAGTTTAATGGCTTATTCAAATCAGAATCCATACAAAGTCCAAACATTGTATTTAGTTACAATAGTCTCTTTAAATCTCTTTTAATCTCTAATATCTAACTTCCTCCTTTTCATACCATGTTATTTGCTAGATAATATGAATCTTCTTTTGGAACAGAATTTCCACATTCTAAATTTGACTAATAGTATCTTTAGGGTTTCTTCCATGACTTAGAAGTCTGATTAAACTCAGACTCAACTCTTCTGGCAGGAATACCCATCAACTTTTTGTTCAAACAAAATCCCATTAGGGTTGTCCACATAATAAATACATTTTTTTAATGGATCAAAATTCCTGAAGCAAAGGTGAATCTCTTAACTCCACCTATTTGATCTCTCAATTTCTCAGCTTCCAAAATGATACCTAAGGAAAAACCCTGAACCACTAGGTCTCTGTCCATAGAGAAACAGATGAAATCCCACAGGACTAGGTGATCTCTAAAGTACCTTCCTTATTTAGACATAAAAAGGACTAAACTGAGAGAGATGCTCAAGATCCAATTTCACAGAAATGGTGTCCACACTCCCCCCTAGAATGCTGTCTTGGGGTAAAAGTAGATTTTCTTTCTCCAGGACAGTCTTCCACCCTCATCCCCATTTCAATAATTGATGCATAAATCACTAAATATTCAATATTCACTACATGCCATAAACAAATGTACTTTTTTCAAATGCAGGATGTCTTAGGTTAATCTTTAACTTTGGATCCAAAATCACTTCAACTTCTAGACATTATCAAGTTCTAAAAGAACAAATATACACTATGATGAAGATAAAGCAATACTTTATGGCAGCAAGAGTGTGTTAGAGGGTCTCGAGCCCGGACCTTCTCCTTAGGAGAAGGTCACAACAGAAGGCAAGAATCAGAAAGGGGGAGGAAGGCAAACACAAACTGTAAGTCCTTCAAAGTTTTGTCAAGGATTGTTCATGTCAGAGTATGGACTTAGTTTGTCCAGACCCTCACAGAGGAGTTCTCTGTTTCTGAAGCAGGAATATTTTAAGATTTGTGAGGCAAGAACATCAAATAAGCACACTGTCCTTTTTCTGGGATTCACAAATTATATCTGCGGAAAAAATTGGAACATATATCCTTTTTAATTTAACATCTATTCATGTCTTTTCCCTCAGCATCAGCACTTTATTTTCTGAATACAATTGATTCCTTTTCTGTGCTTGTGTATCAATTTAGATGATATTGGCATGACTTTACATACTATCAGGGTCATTATCAGTTCCTGGTTATTTTTGTTTGCTTTTTGTATTTTATCCATTTCCCACAGAAAGACTATGACATCTAAATCATTCATTAGTTTTGATAGCAAACTAAATCTAGGCCTTTCATGTAATTTTTCTGAGTTGTTTAGATTCTGACTTTATTCTTTAAGATGAATAGAGCATAGTAGGGGAAGCTTCTTGCTAATAGCTAATAGCTAATAAAGCTAGATTTTATATGTGCAAAATGATCTCAGGAGCAGTACAGATCTAATGGTTAAAAATCATTATTATTTGTCCTGGGTTTTAAACAGGGAACATTGCTGGTTAACGTACCAGGAAACAGAACAAAGAGCTGGTCACATCACCTGATTTTGGACATTTAATGGTTTGTACATCTTGTTTGTTGAACTGAACTGGTTCGCTTAACTCTAATGGCCTGTTTTCAAGGTTAAATTCATTTTAAGCCTTAAGCTATTAAAATGCAGGAAGTAAGTGCTCACAGAATGGTGGGCCTCTAATAAGAACACAGTAAAAAACAAGGTGTCCATTTGACTTAGTACGCAGGGAATCATAACGCTGAACCCAGTCTGAATGTTACCTAACTTACTTTTTATGTAACAAGCATGGAGAGTCTTTGTCAATATATGGCCAAAACTATATAAGCAACAGTTTGCATATGGATGAGTGAGTGAGTGAGTGAAAGTCACTCAGTTGTGTCCAACTCTTTGCCACCCCATGGACTGTAGCCCACCAGGCTCCTCTGTTTGTGAGCTTCTCCAGGCACAAATTCTGGAATGGGTTGCTATGTCCTCCTCCAGGGGATCTTCCCAACACAGAGGCCGAACCTAGGTCTCCTTCACTGCAGGCGGATTCTTCTTCCTTCTGAGCCACCAGGGAAGCAATATAGATAGGTTCCAATAATCTTACTTACATCAATTCAATAATAATCAGTAATCTAATTATACTATTAAAATATCCACTCTTAATAAAGTCAGACAGAGAAGAAATATTGTGTGACATCCCTTATATTTGGAATCTTTTTTTTTTTTTAGTTTTATTTATTTATTTATTTATTTTAAAAATTTTTTATTTTTTTTAAATTTTAAAATCTTTAATTCTTACATGCGTTCCCAAACATGAACCCCCCTCCCACCTCCCTCCCCACAACATCTCTCTGGGTCATCCCCATGCACCAGCCCCAAGCAAGCTGCACCCTATCTTAAGGAAATGATAGAAATGAACTTACTTACAAAAACAGATTCACAGACTTAGAAAACAAACTTATGGTTGTGTGGGGGGAGTTTGAAGAGAAGGGATAGTTAGAGAGTTTATATACACTACTATATTTAAAATGGATAACCAACAAGGCCCTACTGTATAGTACACGGAACTCTCTTCAGTGTTATGTGGCAGCTGGATGGGAGGGCGTTTGGGGGAGAATGGATACAAGTATGTGTATGGGTGAGTCTTTTTGCAATGTTCACCTAAAACTATCACAGTATTATTAATCGGCTGTACCCCAATACAAAATAAAGTTTAAAGAAATACCCATTCTTTCAGAATTCTTCCCACTCATTGAGAGAGTGGAAATGGCAGCATTCAAACATAAGAAACAAATCTATTTGTGTTGGAGAGGGCATTTTAGTATAATATTTGAATTAAAGCTTAGGTATTCTTATCTTAGAGGCCAAATGTATAAGGAAGTTTTAAAGAGAGTTGAAGTCTTGATACTAATATATGTACCCTAATATTGAAACATTTTGTGTGCTATATTTTCATTCACATAATTAGTAATAGCATTATTGAAGTATAATTCACATGCCATAGAATGGATCCATGTAAAGTGTGTAATATAATGTATTTTAGTATACACACATTTGTAAAAATATCACCATAATGCAAATTTAGCCAATTTCATCCCTCCCAAAAGAAACTCCATGCCCATTAGCAGTAAATCCCCAATCCCTCATCCCCCTGAGCCTCTAACGACTGCTAGTCTCCTTTCTATCTCCATAGATTATTCTGGCTAATTGTTATAAATTAAATTACACAATATGTGGTCTTTATGATTGAGCTTCTTGCACTTAGCATGATATTTTCAAGGTCTGTTCATGTTGTAACATAAATCTATACTTTTTTTTTGCTTTTTATTGCCAAATAATATTCCATCGTAAAGCTCTGTGCAGTCTGCTTGTCCATTCATCAGTTGATGGAAATATGGATTATTGTCACTTTCATCCAGTAAAAGTAAAGCTCCTATGAATAGGTATGAAAAACTGAATACGCTTTTTGTTTTTTTCCCAGGTTTGTTGAGGTTTTATTTACAATAAAAATTGTACATATTAAGATGTGCAATGTGATAATTTGATATATAAATACATTGTAAAATAATGACCACAATCAAGCTAATTAACACCTCCATCACCTCACAGAGTTACCGCTGTAATGTGAGTACGGTGAGAGCACTTTAGATCTACTCTTAATGAATTTCAAGTGTACAAGATAGTATTAACTATAGTCACTATGCTGTATATTAGAGCCCCAGAATTTATTTATTTTATAGCTGAAAGCCTAAAGTGACTTGGCTTCCTAAGTGATGCTTCCTAAGGCCCGCTTGACTTCACATTCGAGGATGTCTGGCTCTAGATGAGTGATCACACCATCATGATTATCTGGGTCGTGAAGATCTTTTTTGTACAGTTCTTCTGTGTATTCTTGCCACCTCTTCTTAATATCTTCTGCTTCTGTTAGGTCCATACCATTTCTGTCCTTTTTTTCGAGACCATCTATGCATGAAATGTTCCCTTGGTATCTCTAATTTTCTTGAAGAGATCTCTAGTCTTTCCCATTCTGTTGTTTTCCTCTGTTTCTTTGCATTGATCGTTGAAGAAGGCTTTCTTATCTCTTCTTGCTATTCATTGGAACTCTGCATTCATGTGCTTAAATCTTTCCTTTTCTCCTTTGCTTTTCACTTCTCTTGTTTTCACAGCTATTTGTAAGGCCTCCCCAGACAGCCATTTTGCTCTTTTGCATTTCTTTTCCATGGGGATGGTCTTGATCCCTGTCTCCTGTACTATGTCACACACCTCATTCCATAGTTCATCAGGCACTCTATCTATCAGATCTAGGCCCTTAAATCTATTTCTCACTTCCACTGTATAATCATAAGGGATTTGATTTAGGTCATACCTGAATGGTCTAGTGGTGTTCCCCACTTTCTTCAATTTAAGTCTGAATTTGGTAATAAGGAGTTCATGATCTGAGCCACAGTCAGCTCCTGGTCTTGTTTTTGTTGACTGTATAGAGCTTCTCCATCTTTGGCTGCAAAGAATATAATCAATCTGATTTCGGTGCTGACCATCTGGTGATGTCCATGTGTAGAGTCTTCTCTTGTGTTGTTGGAAGAGGGTGTTTGCTATGACCAGTGCATTTTCTTGGCAAAACTCTATTATTCTTTGCCCTGCTTCACTCCGCATTCCAAGGCCAAATTTGCCTGTTACTCCAGGTGTTTCTTGACTTCCTACTTTTGCATTCCAGCCCCCTAAAATGAAAAAAACATCTTTTTTGGGTGTTAGTTCTAAAAGGTCTTGTAGGACTTCATAGAACCATTCAACTTCAGTTTCTTCAGCATTACTGGTTGGGGCGTAGACCTGGATAACTGTGATATTGAATGGTTTGCCTTGGAGATGAACAGAGATCATTCTGTCGTTTTTGAGATTGCATCCAAGTACTGCATTTCGGACTCTTTTGATGACCATGATGGCTACTCCATTTCTTCTGAGGGACTCCTGCCCGCAGTAGTAGACATAATGGTCATCTGAGTTAAATTCACCCTTTCCAGTCCATTTTAGTTTGCTGATTCCTAGAATGTTGACGTTCACCCTTGCCATCTCTTGTTTGACCACTTCCAGTTTGCCTTGATTCATGGAGCTGACATTCCAGGTTCCTATGCAATATTGCTCTTTATAGCATCAGATCTTGCTTCTATCACCAGTCACATCCACAACTGGGTATTGTTTTTGCTTTGGCTCCATCCCTTCATTCTTTCTGGAGTTATTTCTCCACTGATCTCCAGTAGCATATTGGGCACCTACTGACCTGGGGAGTTCCTCTTTCAGTATCCTATCATTTTGCCTTTTCATACTATTCATGGGGTTCTCAAGGCAAGAATACTGAAGTGGCTTGCCATTCCCTTCTCCAGTGGACCACATTCTGTCAGACCTCTCCACCATGACCTGCCTGTCTTGGGTTGCCCTACAGGCATGGCGTAGTTTCATTGAGATAGACAAGGCTGTGGTCCTAGTGTGATTAGAATGACTAGTTTTCTGTGAGTATGGTTTCAATGTGTCTGCCCTTTGATGCCCTCTTGCGACACCTACCATCTTATTTGGGTTTCTCTTACCTTGGGCGTGGAGTATCTCTTCATGGCTGCTCCAGCAAAGTGCAGCTGCTGTTCCTTACCTTGGATGAGGGGTATCTCCTCACCGCCACCCTTCCTGACCTTCAACATGGGATAGCTCCTCTAGGCCCTCCTGCACCCGAGCATGCAGCAAGTCCTCAAGAAATTGTAATGAATGAGAGAAAAGAGGATGTGGGGGCAGGTGGAAAGCCGAGAGCGATTGCACTGTTGCTGAGTTGGGGAGGGAAGAAAGAACAGCAGAGCAGCCCAGGTCAGGAGCCTATTTCTACAGGATCTGTGCATCCGCCATCAGCTGGCTGGGCCGGGGGCAGGGGTGGTGCAACACTGTGGCCTCTGCTGCAGGTTTTCTTGGCATTCCCTGTCTTTTTTTGCTTGCCCTCCTGGCATGGAGTCTCTACCTTTGAGTGTTAGTCGTTCAGTCATGTCCAGCTCTTTGAAACCCCATGGACTGTAGCCTGCCAGGTTCCTCTGTCCATGAAATTCTCCAGGCAAGAATACTGGAGTATTTGTTTCTCCATGGGATCCTCCCAACCCAGGAATTGAAGCTGGGTTTCCAGGCATTTTCTTTACTATCTGAGACACCAGGAAAGCCCCTACCTTTAAGTGAACTGGGCATGGTCGTTCATATCCAGGCTTCAACTATCAAGTAAATACTGGTGACTCTTAAATTTATACCTCCAGTCTAGACTCCTTCCCTAAATTCCAGACTCATCTACTTAACTTCATCCTCAATATCACCATACAGATGTCCCAGAGTTAACTCAAATGCAGCATGTTTACACGTGGTCTAAAGTCCTGCCCCAAAGTCTAATTATCTTCTTGTGTTGTTTCTAACTCTTCCTTCTTACACCCCATCCAAATGAACAATTGTTGATCCAATCTCTTTAATGACTCTCCATCCCATTCACTTCTCTCTGTCTTTGCTTCTACTACCTTAGCTCAGGCTATCAGTATCTCTAAGAGGAATGACTATTATAATTTCTCAGATTTTTCTGGTCTCTGATCTTGAAGTCTTTTTCTACCCCCAATTTGTTTTCTCCACTGCAGCCAGAGGAATCTTTCTAAAGTGCAAACCTAATATATCATGCTTTGGGGGTGGGGAGGGGGGAGGGAATGAAACTCCTATGGCTCCCCAGTGCTCTCGGAATAAAATCCACATAAAGTATTTAAGACGACCCTTTATGATATTGCCTCAGATGACCTACACAAAATCACTGTTTATTTTATAATTTCCAACATCCATCTCAACTCTTCCTATCATGGTCCATTCATACTAAACATTATAATGCCCTAAACATGAAATATTCATTTTCACTGTAATAATTTTGAATCACTAAAATCATATGAATTTTTTTAGCTCACCAAATTTTCATCAGTGGGCTAATTCCTATTCATATTTTAGGTTATAACTTAGCTGTCACTTTCTTTGGGAAACTTACCCTGACATATTCCTCAACATCACCTCTACCTAAAACTAGTTTTAAGATTTTCATTGCCTTGGATTTTCTCTATCAAAGTCTTTATTTTGCTCTTTTGTAATTTCCAGGTTTCTTGTATGCCTTCCCCATTAATGCATACATTTTTAGAAAATGTGACCTGCTCACATATTGTGTTGCCTTATAGAACAACAACTTATACAAAGTTTTTGCCTAATTCACATTTGAAGATAAATGAATGATTCTGCCACCCTGCTGCTGCTAAGTCGCTTCAGTTGTGTCTGACTCTGTGTAACCCCATAGATGGCAGCCCACTAGGCTCCTCTGTCCCTGGGATTCTCTAGGCAAGAAGACTGGAGTGGGTTGCCACTAGAGTATAGTAAATACTCAATAAATAGTTACTGCACTTCAAGCAAAGTATAACCTGTGTGCACATTTCAGATGTATTGCTTAAACCATGAATAAACAGGTAAGTGTGGAAATTGAGAATTTAATAAATCCCAGCAGTGTGTGTCCTCTGTCTTCTTCCCACAATTGAGATTTATAATGGAAATCTCAATAATGTTCTTATTCCTGGACTTGGGATACTAACATGGTGTCTTTTGTTGTTATCCCATAGGATCAGTAAATATTTTTTTAGCAATATAAAATAAAATAAAGACAATAGACTCCTAAACTCAATCTGACATAAGATCAATTTTTAAAATCTGAATTAAGTAACAATCTCCAATTATTTTTATCTTTAAGATATTAAATGCTTTATTTAGTTGTTTTCCACTGTGTTTAAGTGACAATTCAAACACTACCATGTCAGTATTCAGGAAATATCTCCCGAGGATTTTTACCATTTATTAGAGGTATACTCCACCTCAAGCCAAACCAAGCTTTACATAAACTCAATATAACTAAACTACAGATTGTCTATTTGTTTTAGAAAGAATTAACATTTAAATTTGATCAGTTTTCTTCCTTTTTTATTCTGAATTTTACTAAATTAAGTTTGAGTCACACACAAATTTTCAGGTATATACCCATTACATAAAGCAATACACAACTCAAAAGACTTTCAGAATTTTCTTGGCAAACATCAGATTGGCTGTATACATTTTCAAACTCATGTGGACACTGAACTCTAAGCTACAGCAATAAAACTGGTAATGTGACTTCTCTAAATGATATCTACTTAGTAAACAAGGTCTGCTTCTGACTGGTTAGAGTTCTTTCAATATCTCAAGCAAGGGGAATTTTGTGACTAATTTAAGATGGAATTACTTATCATGGCTAGGTATCCTGCTTTCATGATTTAATATTGCCAAGGAAATCAATGACTAAAGTGTTAAAATTAAAATGGGGGGAAAGTGTGAAGGAAGAGAGTTTGTTTAAAAGTGCTTTTCAAAAAAAGTGCCTTTAAATGTGCCCAGGTTGGAAAATAGTGTCTTTATAAAGCTCTGAAGCTTTTCAGTTCTACTTACAGATTGATTTATATCCTTTAACTCATTGCCAAGGTCTGGTATACACTCTGGTGCTGTGTGGTTTGTGATGTGAAAATGTGCACTAAATCAAAGAAGGGCAACAGAATCCTAAAGAAATAGTGGTTTACTAAAAGTTATGAAATACAGGAAGACTAGTACTACCATTTTAAATGTTCTTTAGATTCAAGAGTTCACATTCTATCTTTTAATCAAACAATCATTAGCTAGTATCTTCAGTAAATAAAGTTCCTTCCTATTTGACATAAAGAAAAAAAACTTAATCAGAAGAAATTGAGTCAATAACCAAGGTTTAGTTAAAATGATGTTACTATCCTGATGCAATGCTATTCTTCCCAGTATCATGTATCTTTATCCCTACATGATTATTCAAAGAGAATAACCTTGAAGCCCTGTAAAACATTCAGCTCAGCAAAGGAAAACTATTTTTTTCTGAGAGTGTAAAGCAAAACAATATATTTTAGATGAATTTATAACAAATGTTTAGCACCAAGTCTTATCACACTTACAAGGTATAGATTCTATTTGCAACATTTATCAGCATGCCTATTTTACAGTCTCTATCTTCAAAATAAATCATGAGTCTAACCACTCCTCACCATCTCCATAACCTTCATCCTAAGACCAAGACTGAGACAGCCAGGATGCACACGTACAACTGCACTGGTCGTTAAAATATTGAACCACTTCTGACCAGCTGGTGCATCAGCCATTACACTGAGCCTGCCAGTTGTCCTTGCCAACCACTTTGAGCCCTCCTCTGTGACCTGCTATGACCGCCTGTGATATAGAAACTAAACAGTTAACACCTGGCACAGCTGGGTGCCAAATCAGGTCATTTGGAGTCAGTACCTGTAACATATAGAAACTAGATCTGCTCTAGACCAATGCAGCACTATCTCTTCAACCATTCTTTTTTGAAAAAAATTTTTAGAGTATAGTTGATTTACAATGCTCTGTTAGTTTCAGCTGTAAAGCAAAGAGAATCAGTTACACATAGATATATATTCACTCTTATTTAGATTTTTTTTTCCCATAAAGGGAAAATACTCATTACAGAATGTTAAAAAGAGTTCCCTATCCTATACAGTAGGTCCTTGCTAGTTATCTGTTTTATATATTGTCATTGTTCAGTCACTCAGTTGTGTCCAACTCTTTGCTGCCCCATGGACTATAGCATGCCAGGCTTCCCTGTCCTTCACCATCTCCTGGAGCTTGCTCAAATTCATGTCCATTGAGCTGGTGATGCCATCCAATGATCTTGTCCTCTGTCATCCCCCTTTCCTCCTGCCATCAGTCTTTCCCAGAATCAGGATCTCTTCCAATGAGTCAGCTGTTCGCATCAGATGGCAAAAGTATTGGAGCTTCAGCTTCATCATTGGTTCTTCCAATGAATATTCAGAGTTGACTTCCTTTAGGATTGACTGGTTTGATCTCTTTGCAGTCCAAGGGATTCTCAAGAGTCTTCTCCAACACCAGTGCTGCTTTCCTCTTTAAATTTTTTATATAGTAATGTGTATATGTCAATCCCATTTCCCAATTTGTCCCTCCATCTCCTTTCCCCTTGGTAACCATAAGTTATTTTCTATATCTGTATCTCTATTTCTATTTTGTAGGTAAGTTCATTTGTACTCTCTTTAGATTCCACATATAAGCGATATCATGTGATATTTGTCTTTCTCTGACTAACTTACTTCACTTAGTATGACAATCTCTAGGTCCACCCATGTTGCTGCAAATGGCATTACTTTGTTCCTTTATAAAGCTGAGTAATATTCCATTTGTGTTTGTAGCACATCTTTTTTAACCAATCTTCTGTCAATAGACATTCAGATAGCTTCCAGGTCCTGGCTATTGTAAATAGTGCTGCCATGAACATTGGGGTGCATGAATGCTTTTGAATTATGATTTTCTCCAGAAGTATGCCCGGGAGTATACACACAAAAATCAATCAATGCCCAGGAGTAGGTCTTCAGGATAATAAGGTAGCTCTATTTTTAGTTTTTTAAGGAAACCCCATGCTGTTCTTCATAGTGGCTATAACAATTTACATTCCCAACAACAGTGTAGAAGGGTTCCCTAATCACTACATCTCTCCAGTGTTTATTGCTTGTAGATTGTTTAATGATGGCTATTCTGACTGGTGTGAGATGATAAGCTTGTAGTTTTGCATTTCTCTAATCATTAGTGAGAAATGCTGGGCTGGAAGAAGCACAAGCTGGAATCAAGATTGCCAGGAGCAATATCAATAACCTCAGATATGCAGATGACACCACCCTTATGGCAGAAAGTGAAGAGAAACTAAAAGCCCTCTTGATGAAAGTAAAGAGGAGAGTGAAAATGTTGGCTTAAAGCTCAACATTCAGAAAACTAAGATCATGGCATCTGGTCCCATCACTTCATGGCAAATACATGGGGAAACAGTGGAAACAGTGTCAGATTTTATTTGGGGGGGCTCCAAAATCACTGCAGATGGTGATTGCAGCCATGACATTAAAAGATGCTTACTCCTTGGAAGGAAAGTTATGACCAACCTAGATAGCATATTCAAAAGCAGAGACATTACTTTGCCAACAAAGGTCCGTCTAGTCAAGGCTATGGTTTTTCCAGTGGTCATGTATGGATGTGAGAGTTGGACTGTGAAGAAAGCTGAGTGCCAAATAATTGATGCTTTTGAACTGTGGTGGTGGAGAAGACTCTTGAGAGTCCTTTGGAGACTCTAGGAGATCCAACCAGTCCATCTTAAAGGAGATCAGCCCTGGGTATTCATTGGAAGGACTGATGCCGAAGCTGAAACTCCAATGTTTTGGCCACCTCGTGTGAAGAGTTGACTCATTGGAAAAGACTGATGCTGGAAGGGATTGGGGGCAGGAGGAGAAGGGGATGACTGAGGAAAAGGGGATGACTGAGGATAAGATGGCTGGATGGCATCACCAACTTGATGGGCATGAGTCTGAGTGAATTCTGGGAGTTGGTGATGGACAGGGAGGCCTGGCATGCTGCAATTCATGGGGTCGCAAAGAGTCGGACATGACTGAGTGACTCAACTGAACTGAACTGAATCATTAGTGATGTTGAACATCTTTTCATGTGTTTTTCAGACATCTGTACATCTTTGGCGAATTGCCTACTTAGATCTTCCACTCATTTTTTGATTTTTTTTCTTTTAAATATTGAACTACACGTGCTATTTGTATATTTTGGAGATTAATCACTTGTCCATTTCTTTGTTTGCAAATATTTTCTCCCATTCTGAGGGCTGTCTTTTTGTTAGCTTCACTGTGTGTTATACTGGAAGACAAGGTGATTTTTATTATTATTACTAATGTAAATCAGATCATATTGCTTTCTTCTTTAAATTCTTCTACAGTTTCACATTACACTTTCAAGAAAATCTAAACTCTGACCTTGGGTCACTTGGCCCTCGGTAATCTGGATCCAGCCTCCCTCTCTAAACTCATCTTCTACGATGCTTCACTGTGTTCCAGCACCACAGGTATTCCTGCTTTTCTCATTATGAAGTATTTACACTTGCTCTTCCCTTCTTTCCTGGGAGGTCCAGATAATCAGCTTTTAGTTCTTTCAGGTCTTGTCTCATATGTCACCTTCTCAGAAAGGCTGATGTGATGGCAAACCTATATAAAACAGCAATTTCCACTTCTGCACCAGCTTGGACCCGTTCCCAGTCACCATCTTTTCCATCACTCAATTTACTTCACAACCCTCATTCTGTTTTTGTTGTTAGTTGTACTATTACTTACTTTATATCTTTGCTATTGAAAGGTAAGCTCCCTAAGAGAAGGACTGATCATAACTTGTTCATAACCCTAATCTGTTCCCGATGTCTCATGAAATACCTGTGTTCTAATTTCCTTCCCCTGTGCCTGCTCCTTCTTTCCCTCTGACATAAATACACTTTTTCCCGATGGTACCTGTATGAAATCAGCTTATCCATTAATGATACACTCAAATGCCATCTCTTTAGGACCTTAAAGCATGTAATCTCTTCTTCTGAAAACATGGCTACCAATATTCCCCTATTTTCACTTGAGACTGTAACTGCTGTATTTGTGTGTGTGTGTGTGTGTGTGTATGTTTTGTGTGTGTGAATTATCTTCTCTTTCAGTGAATCACAAGCACTTTGAAAGACAAATTTTTAACCCAGACATGAGCTTTCATTTCAATCATTAGTAAAAAGTTTTCATCCAGAATAACTTGCATTCCTATTTATTATCTGACTAGTTTCTTCAGAATAAAGCTTAGATTTAAGTAATGGAACAAAGAGAGTCTTCATAAATTTGCAGTTCATGGTAAGTTAACTTTGGCTGATGGGTAAGGGAGCTGTGACAATTCCCCTCAGGACACACTGCTGCTTGCTTAGGAAAACTTAAATACAGTTTACAAACTTGAAGGAAAATAAGGTAGAACAACTCCCTTAAGAGATTCTTTCCAGATGTTTTTAAAGTTAAAGGCTTATAATCATTCAATGTTCACTAGTCTCCTTGCTCAAGAGTTCATCCAACTACACAAGTCATATTTCTTTTCTAATAAAAACACTTTTAAGCCACTAAAACTATTTACTGGCATTGGTTTTCCTCTATGAAAAGTGAGCATTTTAATATTTTCTAAGCAGATGATCTAACTGCAAAGCTAAATCATTTGTAATTCTTGTAAATCCCATCTTATATTATCAAATAATCTTTTATAGAATTACAATATTTTAGTGCCAGATAGTTCCATAGTGCATAGATAACAATAACCATTAACACCTAACTATATGTCAGGTACTGTTTTAAGTGCTGCCTATGCAATTATAAATTTAATCTTGATGACTACCTCTGAAGTATACATACTAATAATATCATTATCCTTAAAGATGGAGAAACTGAGACAATGAGGTTAAGTAACTTGTCCAATGTCACAAAGTTAGTAAATGGCAGAGCTGGAACTCAATCCAGCCATGTCTTGTTTGGATTTGAGTGGCAGACAGGAACTTGTTCTCACTTGCTTCTTCCTTGCCTTCCATCACAGTGGAGGTTTGACTTCTCAGTTTTCCTTATGTGTAAAGGTGGACCTGTGACATTTCTCTGGCCAATAGTTGGCTTGAGTTCTCAGGAAAGGTTTCAGTTCAGTTCAGTTCACTCGCTCAGTCATGTCCCACTCTTTGTGACCCCATGAACCGCAGCATGCCAGGCCTCCCTGTCCATCACCAACTCCTGGAGTTTACTCAAACCCATGTCCATCGAGTCGGTGATGCCATCCAGCCATCTCATCCTCTGTCATACCCTTCTCTTCCTGCCTCCAATCCCTCCCAGCATCAGACTCTTTTCCAATGAGTCAACTCTTCGCATGAGGTGGCCAAAGTACTGGAGTTTCAGCTTTAGCATCATTCCTTCCAATGAACACCCAGGGCTGATCTCCTTTAGAATGGACTGGTTGGATCTCCTTGCAGTCCAAGGGACTCTCAAGAGTCTTCTCCAACACCTCAGTCCAAAAGCATCAATTCTTCGGTGCCCAGCTTTCTTCACAGCCCAACTCTCACATCCATACATGACCACTGGAAAAACCATAGCCTTGACTAGATGGACCTTTGTTGGCAAAGTAATGTCTCTGCTTTTGAATATGCTGTCTAGGTTGGTCATAACTTTCCTTCCAAGGAGTAAGAGTCTTTTAATGTCATGGCTGCAGTCACCATCTGCAGTGATTTTTGGAGACGCAAAAAATAAAGTCTGACACTGTTTCCACTGTTTTACCTGCCCCTAAAAAGGGGGAAGACTTCATAAAGAAAAAATATTTGACTCTTTGTCCTATTTACAATATTGCTTTCACATCCTAGTTAATTTTGGATTGTTACTTGGTTTTGAATGGGAGCTATTCTTTCTTGGTTAGTCAATACCAGAAAAATAGTGTTAGGAAGACAGGGAGAGTGAGACAGGACAGAAAGTAACTTAAATTCAGGTGTATTATCTCAGAATATTTTCCTCTGCTCTGCTGTATACCCTGCCCTGGGATGTCTCACCACTCTGTTCACTCCAATGAAGACATTGTCCTCAGCAATCTGCACAGTATAAACATATACACACAGTCCTGAAAGGGAGCCTGGTGGGACTACAGCATCCTCTATGTGGGTCAACCAGTACTCCTAAGCTTTGTTAGATATTTCCAAACATACAATACCTAGCAAGATGTCAAACTGGGATGTGACCATCATAAGTGAAGTGAAAGTTAAATAAAATAATATATGTAAATTTTCTGGCAAATGTGATATGCTAACTAAACTATAACCATGATTATTTTGTTCACTATGTGATTTTCTAACATAATTAAAGAAAAGTCAAGCAGGTTTATACCTTACTCTCAAGGTTACCTGATCTATTTCTTTGGTTATTTAGCAATGAAGTACAAAGGGATAAAGCTAGCAGACTGACGAAATACTAATTTACACGATTGGAATTTTAGCCCCAAGAAGTCTTTAGTAGTAGACATTGTCCTCATGTGAAAATGAAAATAAACACTCCACAGCTGACCTTTCACTCATACTAAAATATGTTCCCAGATATGAAAACTACACTTCTATTGGAGTGGTAATTTATAATTGAAAGACATTTTCACTGAGGAAGTTTTGCTTACTATTTAATAATTCTAGACTTGATTTTCTGTGATGAATCAACAAATGCAACAGAATAATGTGTTACTGTAATTATCTCAGTTTAGTGAGTAAAAAGCATAGGTGGCCATGAGGTGTTAAGGGGTATTTTATAAATGAAATGATAAATATAAACACACTGTTTTCAGAATATTTCAAACAGTGATGAGTAGAATTCAGCAAAGGAGAACTGAGTGATGAGAAAACAGATAGGAACATAAGCAAACTACTCAAAAAGATTGACCTTATGATACTCAATCCATATACATATTGAGAATAGGTATACTGATTATATCTGGATAGATACCAACTTACAAACCATTCATTAGCATTAAGTGTAGTAATAAGAATATGGAGAATATTTTGTTAATAGATTGTTAAACCTTTTTCAGTATTATAATTTGGAGAACAGCCATTAAAAATGATTGGGTTGCTAAAATAATGTAAAAATATTTTGAAACAGTTTACTGTTTAAAAGAAAAAATTACAGCAGTGTTAATGAAAATGACGTAGAAAGTGGTTTGCCATAAGCAAAACTTGAGGAATCGAGTTAACCACAAGTAAAACAGTAAATATACAAACACATTTTTGTACCATTAAATTCAACTTTAGCAATTAAACAATATCTGTCATATATTAATTTGAATGTTGTTACTTTGGGAGTTTCCTGTGATTACTTCGGGTATTTTGGTAAGAACTTTTAGTAAAAACAACTTTAAATTTAACTAGACCTATTAAATATGATTATTTCTAACATCTTAATAAATTGCATATAGAACCCCCAAATTTGTCTAGAATTTTAAAAAATTTTTTATTAAAGCTTGACACATTATAAATTTGCTTTAATTTTAAAGCAGTAAATGGACAATAATCATAAGTACTTATTCTAAATTTTTATTTGTTTTTATTTATTTATTTATTTTATTAATTTTTTATTTTTACTTTATTTTACTTTATAATACTGTATTGGTTTTGCCATACATTGACATGAATCCACCACGGGTGTACATGCGATCCCAAACATGAACCCCCCTCCTATCTCCCTCCCCACAACATCCCTCTGGGTCATCCCCGTGCACCAGCCCCAAGCATGCTGTATCCTGCATCGGACATAGACTGGTGATTCGATTCTTACATGATAGTATACATGTTTCAATGCCATTCTCCCAAATCATCCCACCCTCTTCTTCTCCCTCTGAGTCCAAAAGTCTGCTATACACATCTGTGTCTTTTTTGCTGTCTTGCATACAGGGTCGTCATTGCCATCTTTCTAAATTCCATATATATGTGTCAGTATACTGTATTGGTGTTTTTCTTTCTGGCTTACTTCACTGTGTATAATCGGCTCCAGTTTCATCCATCTCATCAGAACTGATTCAAATGAATTCTTTTTTACGGCTGAGTAATACTCCATTGTGTATATGTACCACAGCTTTCTTATCCATTCATCTGCTGATGGACATCTAGGTTGTTTCCATGTCCTGGCTATTACAAACAGTGCTGCGATGAACATTGGGGTACATGTGTCTCTTTCAATTCTGGTTTCCTCGGTGTGTATGCCCAGCAGTGGGATTGCTGGGTCATAAGGTAGTTCTATTTGCAATTTTTTAAGGAATCTCCACACTGTTCTCCATAGTGGTTGTACTAGTTTGCATTCCCACCAACAGTGTAGGAGGGTTCCCTTTTCTCCACACCCTCTCCAGCATTTATTGCTTGCAGATTTTTGGATCGCAGCCATTCTGACTGGTGTGAAGTGGTACCTCATTGTGGTTTTGATTTGCATTTCTCTAATAATGAGTGATGTTGAGCATCTTTTCATGTGTTTGTTAGCCATCCGTATGTCTTCTTTGGAGAAATGTCTATTTAGTTCTTTGGCCAATTTTTGTGCGCCGCGAGAAGGGACAGGTCCAGCGGGGCTGAGACACTGTGTGCACACGACAGTGCTATTTGTTTGCAGCATCACCCCCCTCCCCACAGCGCGACTGAACTACTGAGCCTAAAAAACCAGCAAACAGAAGAAGTTAAACAGAGGGAACCGCCTTGGAAGTGACCCCACACTGCCCACAACATCAGAGAAGGGCCAGATATATCTTTACTATTTCTAAATTTTTAATATGTGTTAGCATATTACAATAAATGTAATGCTTTCCTTGAGTAATATGTAGTCTATATCCTACTTAATTTTGAAAATTTGAAAATTTTGAGATATTGAGTTGTGTTATATTGGCAATACTGAAGCTTGTGTCAAAGTTATTTACGCTTATTTTCCTAACAAAATTATTCATAACTTCAGGATTTAGTTAAAAAGCCTTCTACTCTGATGTTTTTCCTGACCTCCATACCATCACAATTAACAAAAATAGAGTTAATCACTTTCTCCACAAATGGCCTTGATTGCCCTTATTACATTTCACTGTCCTTTTTCACCTTCTGACCTTTTGTCCCACAAAGTGAGATCCTTTAGGACACAGTCTGTAATTTATTCACTGGTGAAACCACAATCTTGGCTTAGTCCCTGGCACATGGCTTTCCATAAATGTCCAGTGAACAAATGATTTAATTTATGGAATGGCAGGAAAAATTACCCTCATCAGTGATAAAACTCAAAAATTTGTAGCATTCAATCACTTGAAAAATATCAGTGCTATACAGAAAGTAATATGTGGAGACCAGCCTGGCTATGGTATCCTAGAGAAAAGTAAGGACAGCTCACTGAGGGGACTTAGAAAATATGAGTCAGTCTACCAGCAAGCATTCCCCAAACTGTCATCTCAGCCTCTCTTCTTGGGTGATGTTCTTTTTAAGGCAAGTCAGAGGAGAGTGCTGATGGAAGAACCAGTCTAAGAATGTCACTGAACTTTGAATTAAGTGATAGCTAAAACATCTACTTCCGCTTCATTGACTATGCCAAAGCCTTTGACTGCATGGACCACAACAAACTGTGGAAGATTCTTAAAGATATGGGAATACCAGGCCACATGACCTGTCTCTTGAGAAATTTGTATGCAGGTTAGGAAGTGACAGTTAGAACTGGACATGGAACTACAGACTGGTTCCAAATTGGGAAAGAAGTACATCAAGGCTGTATATTGCCACCCTGCTTGTATAACTTATATGCAGAGTACATCATGAGAAATGCTGGGCTGGATGAAGCACAAGCTGGAATCAAGATTGCTGGGAGAAATATCAATAACCTCAGATATGCAGATGACACCACCCTTATGGCAGAAAGTGAAGAGGAACTGAAGAGCCTCTTGATGAAAGTGAAAGAGGAGAGAGCAAACTTTGGCTTAAAACTCAACATTCAGAAAACTAAGATCATGGCATCTGGTCCCATCACTTCATGGGAAATAGATAGGGAAACAGTGGAAATAGTGACAGACTTTACTTTTTGGGGCTCCAAAATCACTGCAGATGGTGACTGCAGCCATGAAATTAAAAGACACATGCTCCCTGGACAAAAAGTTATGACCAACCTAGACAGCATATTAAAAAGCAGACATTACTGTGTCCACAAAGGTCCGTCTAGTTAAGGCTATGGTTTTTCCAGTAGTCATGTATGGATGTGAGAGTTGGACTATAAAGAAAGCTAAGTGCCAAAGAATTGATGCTTCTGAACTGTGGTGTTGGAGAAGACTTTTGAGAGTCCCTTGGACTGCAACCAGTCCATCCTGAAGGAAATCAGTCCTCAATATTCACTGGAAGGACTGATGCTGAAGCTGAAACTCCAATACTTTGGCCACTGATGTGAAGAACTGACTCATTAGAAAAGACCCTGATACTAGGAAAGACTGAAAGCAGGAGGAGAAAGAGAAGACAGAGGATGAGATGGTTGGATGGCATCACTGACTCAAAGGACATGAGTTTGAGTAAACTCTGAAAGTTGGTGACGGACAAGGAGGCCTGGCATGCTGTAGTCTATGGGGTTGCAAGGAGTCAGACACACTAAGTGACTGAACAGAACTGAACTGAAAAAAGCTATCTGCTAAGAAACTGTACCAAAAGCAATGGAGGAGACATGAACCCCTTGAGGGGCTGTTTTTACGTCCCAATACCACGTCTGAAACTTTTATCAGCCAGGAATATAAGCCAAGATCTTACCGGACATTTCCTTCTCACTCTCAGAAACTGTCAGCATAGAATGTTATTCTTTGGGAACAAAGAACCACCAAACTCCAGAGGCCTAAATCAACAAAGGTTTCTTTCTTTCTCACACAAGTGTCCACCAGTTGGTTTGCTCTGCACCATTTTCATTCAAGACTCTAATGAAACAACCCCGGTCTGGAACATGTTGGTCAAGAGGGCAGACAGAGCAAGAACACTCTAGAGAGTCAGGCAGCAGCAATTAAATGCTCCAACTCAAAACTGACACATGTCATTTCTGTACATGACACTCATTTCCCAAAACTAGTCACTGGCCCCACCTAACCACCAGGTGGCAGGCAGCTCCATCCTGCCCTATGCCTAGAAGCTGGAGAGCCAGCACAAACTATCACACCCTAAGACGAATTCCTCCAGAGCTAGGCTGTAACAGATCACCAGAATTTTGTCAAGGGCATTAATTCCTTTTCATTTAGGAAAAAACAAATAACATCTTCTCTCATGTTAATTTATTAGTCTCATGTTTGCCTTTAAAGAGATGAACTATACTCTGTACAGAGATTATGCAGGCTGAAAGAAAACAGATGTGTGGATGACATACTGCATGATAACTTTTATAAAGTTCAAGAACAAATAAACCTAATCAATGGTGACAGAATGCATAAAGGTGGTTACCTTGAGCTGCAATACTAAATGGGAAGAATGCCTTCAAGGGGTTAAAAAGATTCTCACTCTGCATATACATGCATGCAGAAAAGTGATCAAGCTGTGCTCTTCAGACTGAGACATCAAATGTGTGTTATACCTAAAAAAATTTCTCATATGTACAACTTAGCATTAATAAAAGCTGGGGAGAAATGAAAGATTTGTTGAAATCCATCTCTGATCTAACACGACATTTTTTTGTTTGTTTTTTTTTTGCATTTTTAAAAAAGGACGTGCATCTATAACTCAAATAAGGAGACAATTCTTTCAGAATTCATGAGAAAGTGAAAACTGGAACACTTGGGATGTTTCCCAAAATTCCACAAGCAGACTTTTTCTTAAGAGATTTCAAATCACCTCATCTTCAAAATAAAGCTATATACAGTTGATACATTGAAGTCAACTCCAAAGACAAGCTAATGTAGTAGAAAATGAGATGCTTCCAGAAACAGGCTAATGCTAAAAGCTAGTGTGTAAGAACCCCTATCAATAGATATGAAGTTTTAAGCAAAACTATTGATTCATATGCTCAGTTGCTTCCAACTCTTTGTGGTCTTATAGACGGTAGCCCTCCATGGCTTTCAGTCCATGAAATTTTCCAGGCAAGAATACTGGAGTGAGTTGCCATTCCCTTCTCCAGGGGATCTTCCTGACCCAGGGGTTGAACCCTGGTCTCTTATGTGTCCTGCTTTGGCAGGCGACTACTTTACCACTAGCACCACCTGGGAAGCTACAGAACCAAAAAGCAAATGCTGGGGGGACATAAATGCTAGTTCTGGTTTTTAACTAACGAGTGGAAATTATGTTTAAAAATTCTTCACTATTATAGGAATTCTATACATCACTATTGAATGAGATCCTTGAAAATCCAGAACTTCATTGTCAGTAGTCTTTGTAATTATATAAGAAAATAACAATCATATTTAGAGACTAAGTCCTTCTGGAGAAATTCCATTTATTGAATAATAATTTTATGTAGAAATGTGCATTGTTCTAAATTAAATGTATTGTGTATATGCACAAAGTTTAGTCATTTTGACACCCTAAATAAAGCTAGCTGTTTTCTTTAGATTATTTAATCATTTACAATGATCCATCTTAATGGTTCTCAGATTTGTTCAGATGGTAGAGAGTTCATGAAGATCTTTTCAGAACACCATGATCTTTATACCACACTTTGAAATCTTGACATTTAAATTTTCTTAAACAAATTAAAAACTTTCTTAGCCCCCTCCAAAAAAGATACATGCACACACAATATAAAGTAACAACCATTAGTATACAAACTTTGAAAGGAAAGATGAATTATCAAATCAAGTATGAACTATTTTCATGTTTTCTATTTCATTTTCTACTTTTAACTCAATAATAATAAAAATTCATAAATAATAAATGATATTTTTATATATTAAATACTATAATAAATAAATAATTTATATACTATTATATAGTATAATAGGGCTTCCCAAGTGGCACTAGTGGTAAAGAATCCACCTTCCAATGCAGGAGACGTAAGAGACATGAGTTCAGTCCCTTAGTCAGGAAGATCCTCTGGAGGAGGTCATGGCAACCCACCCTATTCTACTTGCCTGTAGAATCCCATGGACAGAGAAGCATGGCAGGCTATAGTCCTTAGGCTTTCAAAGAGTTAGACATGACTGAAGCGACTTAGCATGCATATAGTATAATAAATAATACTAAGTTAGGTAATTCAATAGCAAAGATCACCAAGAAACCAAAACCAAAACCAAAACCACTTAAACTTTTAATACAATTTTAGGAGAGGAAAAAATAGAAGTCTATTGATTATGATATTTTTTCTAAAAAGTGAGAAACGTATTATTCACCTTTAGCCTCAGAACATTTTGTTTCAAATTAGAGAATTCTAGGAATTCAAGAGCACATAGCTTGCTTGACTTCACTGTCAATGATAAGAAATGGAAATCCTTTTTAGTTTTATTGTAACTGCTGGAGTTTCCTTAGGATTTGATTTTATTTCAGCTTCTTTACTGCAAGGGAGGCAGGGGGAAATTGGAAACTGTTTATATAAGAACTATATCAGAAAATATCACAGGACAATGACCTCCTACTTTTTTTACCCTTGTATTACCAGAAAGAACTTTGGCAAACTGTGCAGCTATTTACACATTTTTAACTTAAAAACTACAGTTTTTTAATTATAAGCTTAAATAATTGCAAGCAATATAATTTCTTGTATATGTAAATATTGAAATGTAAGTAAAACTGCTATAATCTTTCTTCTAAATATGCCCCAAAGGAATCAACGTCATTGCCCATTTTAATTAAATATTTGAATTCAGTTCAGTTCAGTTTACTCGCTCAGTCGTGTCCGACTCCCCATGAATTGTAGCACGCCAGGCCTCCCTGTCCATCACCAACTCCTGGAGTTCACTCAAACTCATGTCCATCAAGTCAGTGATGCCATCCAGCCATCTCATCCTCTGTCGTCCCCTTCTCCTCCTGCCGCTAATCCCTCCCAGCATCAGAGTCTTTTCCAATGAGTCACCTCTTAGCATGAGGTGGCCAAAGTATTGGAGTTTCAGCTTCCAGCATCAGTCCTTCCAATGAACACCCAGGACTGATCTACTTTAGAATGGACTGGTTGGATCTCCTTGCAGTCCAAGGGACTCTCAAGAGTCTTCTCCAACACCACACTTCAAAAGCATCAATTCTTTGGTGTTCAGCTTTCTTCACAGTCCAACTCTCACATCCATACATGACTACTGGAAAAACCATAGCCTTGACTAGAAGGACTTTTGTTAGCAAAGTAATGTCACTGCTTTTGAATATGCTGTCTAGGTTGGTCATAACTTTCCTTCCAAGGAGTAAACGTCTTTTAATGCCATGGCTGCAATCACCATATGCAGTGATTTTGGAGCCCCCCAAAAATAAGTCTGACACTGTTCCCACTGTTTCCCCATCTATTTGCCATGAAGTGATGGGACCAGATGCCATGATCTTATTTTTCTGAATGTTGAGCTTTAGGCCAACTTTTTTACTCTCCTCTTTCACTTTCATCAAGAGGCTCTTCAGTTCCTCTTCACTTTCTGCCATAAGGGTGGTGTCATCTGCATATCTGAGGTTATTGATATTTCTTAGCTCTTCTTTAAAAGCCAGAAATTTTACATCACTTCCTTTTATGCTTGAAGCTGTGTTTCTATTCCACTTTCTCTACTGAATTTTATCTGAGCCCAGTCTATTTTTATATCTGAAATTATTTCGTTACTCAATCTAGCTTGCTTTTGGAGCATAAAAATCTATATATAATATAAAATGGTGTTTTAAAATTTATTAAATCCATAAACTTGTGTTAAAATATTTCTTCTTAATTAGTATATTATAATTAGTAATCAATTAATCAAAATAAAACACATATTGATAATTATTAGATATAGAAAGGTAAAACTTTATTGGAGATATTAGCTCATGAGTAGAGCTGCTTTTTGCAACTTATTCACTATGGATAAACATTACTGATTTCTAGTAATATTTAGAAATAGACATTCCATGCCTATTACATGTTTTTTAATTTAATTTTATTTATTTATTTATTTATTTTTAATTTTACTTTACAATACTGTATTGGTTTTGCCATACATTGACATAAATCTGCCATGGGTGTACATGAGTTCCCAATCCTGAACCCCCCTTCTACCTCTCTCCCCATATCATCTCTCTGGGTATTTTTGATAGATATAATTGATGAGAAATTATATAGATAGAAATGGAAGGAATTTTGTATACCAGTGTCATTCATTCTTTGAATTCCTTCCCAGTTATATGGTAAAAATTACATACTGATTATATTAGTAAACCATCACACTCATGTATCATCAAAAGTTATCTTCAATGATCTTTTGTCTGACACTCAATGTGTGCTCCTCACTATCACTAAGAGAGAACAATTGGCCTGAATTGCTAAATAATTTGTTACACAGTCAAGAGAGCAATGTACTTTTTCAACTTCTGGGACATATGCTCACATAGACTTACCAACACTAAAATGACTATTAATTGTATCTTTATTCTTTCAACTAGAAGCAACTGATTCAAACTGATGCACTCAAAAAGAGTTGGCAAAAATTCAAAATATTGCTATCTTCAATACATCTTAGCCAATATAGCTTTTAGTCATTTATTTTTATTTTATCATAAGTTTTACATATATTTTTGTCAAAGTGTTGGCACTATAAATTTAGCTTCTTCAAACTGTGAAAAATATCTGCCATATAACCTACTTAGTACAGTCGTCCTACTGCCTCTTTACTTGACAGTTTAAAGTTCTTATAATTTGGGTTTTCTATCATATGTGAAAACAATTTATTGAATTATAAATATGCAAGGCATTGTATTAATAGAGATGAGCTATTCAGTAAATCTTATCTCATTTACCTCCTCCTTGTTCACTGACTTCTAGGCTGAAAGGCCATCTCAGTGTTCCTTGAAATGTATGAAGCAGACATCTCCCTCCCCACCCGCACCCCCCTACTGAATCCCTGTTCTGGAATGTTTGCTTACCATTTAGATACTTACTCAAATATCTTATGTTCCCTTGCCGTTTAGATACTTACTCACCACTCTCTGTCTCCTTACTTTGCTTTGCTTTTTTCTTTGAATTTATGTTCACTCCATATATTATATATTCATTTGCTTGTAGCTTGACTCCACCTTCAGTGGCATTTAAGATTACCGAGAATAAACACTTTTGTAATTCCCTGACATGTTCTGAGCACCTAAACCAGTGCTTGACACATAGTAGGATCTCAATAGATAACAGGTGCTTAAGTAAAAAATGAATGGAGTCTCTCTGACCTCAGGTAACAATAAATATTAAAAGAAAAGAAGGTAAACTAGCAGAGTTACTAAAAGACACAGTCTATTTTGCCAATATGGATATTTTAAAAACTGCTACCCACTAGTGACTCATTTCCTAAAACAAAGGAATCTTTAATAGTAAAACCCAGTGGGATCCAGCAACCCCACTCTTGGGTATATATCTGGAGAAAACCATGGTTCAAAAGGATCAGTTCAGTTCAGTTCAGTTCAGTCGCTCAGTCGTGTCCAACTTTTTGAGACCCCATGAATCGCAGCACACCAGGCCTCCCTGTCCATCATGAACTCCTGGAGTTTACTCAAACTCATGTCCATTGGGAGAAGGCAATGGCACCCCACTCCAGTAGTCTTGCCTGGAAAATCCCATGGATGGAGGAGCCTGGTAGGCTCCAGTCCATGGGGTTGCTAAGAGTTGGGCACGACTGAGTGACTTCACTTCCACCTTTCACTTTCATGCATTGGAGAAGGAAATGGCAACCCACTCCAGTATTCTTGCCTGGAGTATCCCAGGGACAGAGGAGCCTAGTAGGCTGCCATCTATGGGGTCGCACAGAGTTGGATGCGACTGAAGCGACTTAGCAGCAGCATGTCCATCGAGTTGATGATGCCATCCAGCCATCTCATCCTCTGTCATCCTCTTCTCCTCCTACCCTCAATCCCTCCCAGCATCAGAGTCTTTTCCAATGAGTCAACTCTTTGCATGAGGTGGCCAAAGTACTGGAGTTTCAGCTTCAGCATCAGTCCTTCCAAAGAACACCCAGGACTGATCTCCTTTGGAATGGACTGGTTGGATCTCCTTGCAATCCAAGGGACACGCAAGAATCTTCTCCAACACCACACTTCAAAAGCATCAATTCTTCGGTGCTCAGCTTTCTTCACAGTCCAACTCTCACATCCACACATGACCACTGGAAAAAGCATAGCCTTTACTAGATAGACCTTTGTTAGCAAAGTAATGTCCCTGCTTTTGAATATGCTGTCTAGGTTGGTCATAACTTTCCTTCCAAGGAGTAAGCGTCTTTTAATGTCATGGCTGCAATCACCATCTGCAGTGATTTTGGAGCCCCCCAAAATTAAGTCTGACACTGTTCCCACTGTTTCCCCATCTATTTGCCATGAAGTGATGGGACCAGATGCCATGATCTTATTTTTCTGAATATTGAGCTTTAAGCCAACTTTTCCACTCTCCTCTTTTACTTTCATCAAGCAGCTTTTTAATTCCTCTTCACTTTCTGCCATAAGGGTGGTGTCATCTGCATATCTGAGGTTATTGCTATTTCTCCCGGCAATCTTGATTCCAGCTTGTGCTTCTTCCAGCCCAGCGTTTCTCATGATGTACTCTGCATAGAAGTTAAATAAGCAGGGTGACAATATGCAGCCTTGACGTACTCCTTTTCCTATTTGGAACCAGTCTGTTGTTCCATGTCCAGTTCCAACTGTTGCTTCCTGACCTGCATATAGGTTTCTCAAGAGGCAGGTCAGGTGGTCTGGTATTCCCCTCTCTTTCAGAATTTTCCACAGTTTATTGTGATCCACACAGTCAAAGGCTTTGGCATGAACCCAGTATTCATTGTAACACTGTTTACAATAGCCAAGACAAGGAAGTTACCTAAATGTTCATTGACATGAATGGATAAAGAAGATGTGGTACATATATACAATGGAATATCACTCAACCATTAAAAAAATGAAATGATGCCATTTGCAGTAACATGGATGGACCTGGAGATTATCATACTAAGTAAGCCAGACAGAGAAAGACAAATATCAGATATTACTACTTATTGTGGAATCTTAAAAAAAAATGATACAAGTGAATTTATTTACAGAACAGAAACAGACTCACAGATTAGAGGACAAACTTATGTTTAACAGGTGGAAGGGAGGGGATATATTGGGACTGACATATACACAGTGCTATATTTAAAGTAGATAACCAATAAGGACGTCTCTTTAGCCCAGAGAACTCTGTTCAATATTCTGTAAAAAACTAAATGTGAAAATAATTTGAAAAAGAGTACCTACAAGTATATATGTAACTAAAAGCTGAATCACTTTGCTGTACACCTGAAACTAACATAACATTGTTAATCAACTATACTCCAATATAAAATAAAACTTTAAAAGAAATAAAAATACAAATAAATACATAAAAAAGAATCCATTGCATTAGAAACAAATGAGTATACTTAACTGTTCTAGAAATTCACTGTATTTTTCTTATTTTCTTATTTCATACTAGTGGAAACTTCAGCAAGGAAACCATTAGTCCAAATATATAGGCTGTCAACACTTATCTGGGCCATGCCAGAATGCTATCTTATTTCACACTTAATCTTGAGAAACAGCATGAAAAACTGCTTCAGCTAAGGCATTGGTAGTTGATAACTAAATAAAAGCAGTAAAATATATTTGAAAGGAAACAAAAATAATTTGGGTGATTGATTTATGATGAAATTGGAAATGTCTAATGGCTCTCTAGAAAGAATTTCTAGCCTAAAGAAAAGAGGTGTTATATTCTGTTGGTGGATTCTGGGGCCTCAGAAACTGAATCATGAGAATGAAATCATTTTTCAGAACATCCTTCAAATTGCCTTCATAAAAGAATTAGTGTCCACTGATGAATCTAAAACAAATTGTACATTTCACTTGACATAGTATCTCAGATTTGGGGCAAGTCTGATGTGGAATTTGCTCATTACTGCTTCTTCCTCATCCTACTTCTTTGGGTGTTCCCGTTTACATGTAACATCCTAAGAGGTCTCATGTTATGCTTTGCCTCCTGGCTTTTTTTGTTTGTTAGTTTTCAGTTTTGTGCTATAGGGTCCATGTATTATTTGATTTCTTTTAGTTCCAATAACTTGGAAGGTAAATATGCTGTTTTACTTATAAATCTTACAATCAAACCACTAGTCTCTAATTATCAATGCTGAGAATGAAACAGGCTTTATTTGTTTGTTCAATGATACATAAAATAATTAGCATACTTATACCTTCTGTAACATCCTTTTGTTTATAATTTGGAATGATTTTATTATCATCTGGGATTATTTTTTAGCATTATCATCATTTCAAACAGTATATTTCATTTTGAAAACACACAACAGTTGCTTATACTTTAAATAGTTTCAGTGCTCAATATCCGGAGAAAGCAGTGGCAACCCACTCCAGTACTCTTGCCTGGAAAATCCCATGGACGGAGGAGCCTGGTGGGCTGCAGTCCATGAGGTTGCTAAGAGTCGGACAAGACTGAAACAACTTAGCAGCAGCAGCAGTGCTCAATATCAGTCCTTTCCTATCATGATATAGCTGATGGGTTTTTATTTAAATGTATTTCTTGTTTGACTCAGTTTGTCTTCAAGTGATACTTATGGTTAGGGGTACCTAGAGGAATGGTCCCTGTCTTGCCCCTGCTCATCATTGCCATCAACTAACTCTAACTTCTCCAAAATAGGAAGTCTTAAAAAGGTAGGCCAGCTTTTTTTCATTTCCTGCAAAGGCTGTAACACCTCACTACCTTCTTGCGTTAGTCACTCAGTTGTGTCTGACTCTTTGCAATCCCGCGGACTGTAGCCCACCAGGCTCCTCTGTCCTGGAATTCTCCAGGCAGGAATATTGGAGTGGGTTGCCATTTCCTTCTCCAGGAACTAACTTCTTAGTTTGAGTTTTTGGTGGCTTCTTTAGTCTGATATCATCCATCTTTTCTACTAGAAATCTACTGATATTACATTTGTGGCATATCATTCTTATTACTCTCTACTCTTGTTATTCATTTATTATCTCAGTAAGTTTTGGGGAAAGAGCTGGTTTTGACAAAGGAAGATATTGTCACATTACTTTGTTTCAAATATCCTAGCTAACTCCTCACCTATAGAGTAACACTCAAATTCCATAGGAGAAAGATCCTTTATTCTCTGGCCCAGCCCGCCTGAATCTTGCTGCCTGAGCAAGTTCACCTCACCCTAGTCCTGGCCCTGCTCCTAGGTATAGATAAAAATAGAGCAAGACTTTTTGTCCTTAAACTGGTTTAGTCAGAGTCTAAAATTAAAACCATCCCTTGTTTTACTTATTTTGTTTTGGTTTGGTTTAGTGCTAAAAATGTGAATGAAAAATCAGCTTACAGCCAGTAAACACATCAATAGCAACCAAACATGGAATCATCATGTAAATAAACACAGGACAATTAACTATGAAATAGTTGTCCTTGTATTTTGACAAATATCAGAGAATAAGCCTCCTAAGCAAAGCCATCTGCAGTGCAAGCCAACAAACACCTTCAAAAAAATTTGACAGTGCTTTTGGCTGGTAAATGGGTACTACTCCTCAAATGTTAATAAACATGCTAAATTATCCAAGTCGACCAAGAATATCATTCACTAGCAGTCATCAGGAATCTCTCAGCAACTCCTCAGTCACTCACAACTGTTTGACTATGTTGACTGCCAGGTTAAATATTTTTCTAGCTCAAAAATCTAATGAACATCTTTTTATAGCTTATTCTTCATTCTCCTTTGAATATTGCTTATTACAGTCTTTTGCTTATTACAGTCTTATGAGTTCTTAAGATTTTTATACTCAGAATAACTGTTAAACCTAAATTAAATTTCTCAAAAAGTATTATTGTGTCTAATGAGATCAGCTTCTCTGATCTTTGCTAGGTTTTCTTCTAAACTAATTTCAAATTACACTCAACCTGCTAGGCACATTTGATAATGAGTTGCTTCACAGCACACTGTAGATATGTTTATTTGGTCTAATTAACTAGGATAAAAGGATCAGTCTGCAGTACCTTGGGATATTTGCTATAGATTTCTAAAAATATGTAGATTTTTTTTCTAATTTTTATAGAAATTACCCTACCAAAAAAAAAAAAAAGCTGTTTAATTGAAGCAATCTGTGAGCTTTTTAAAATTTGGGCAAATACATCAAGAAAAATTGATATTATATTTTCTCTTTTGGACAATGGTAAATCAAGATAATTTCTGTTATCTAGTTAATGTTAATCATTTGAAATAGCTCTCATTAACAGTGAGATAAATGCTCCTGTCTATAATGAATCTAAGCTTTTGGTACTTAGTGCAATAAAAATGACTGGATTTGCATTTATACACATCTTAGCCTTTTCCATTTAAAAGACATGTAAATACAAATTGTTATCTACCAATAGATGAAATTGAGGTACTACTAATTTTATGTGCATGTTTCCATCAAGCATAAAAGAAGTGGTCAGCCTTCATTTCTAGCTAATTTAACACAGTCATTAGAAGACAAATGCATTTTTTTATTAGAATCTGAGAATTTTAAAAAATTAATTAGCTGCCAGAGCCATGCTACTACTAAAAGTATTAGAAATTAGATTACTGCTTTAAAAATAAGAAAAATGGGCTTTTCAGAGAAAGAGTTCTGATGAGGGTATCCCTAGGATAATAATTCAAAGGCGTTTCTAAGTTTCTAGGCATGTTTAAAACATTTCTTTTCTTTGCACTTTTTAAGAGCAAAAAAAAATTTGTGGGGACATGAGTCCCAAAATTTCTCCTTTCTACAGAGAAGGAGATGACTTTTATTAAATAGAATAAGTAGTTAGAAACTTACCAACATTAGCCAATTTTGACAATGCAGAGAAGAAAGTAACTGGGCTCCTCCTCCTATCCTCGACTTGTTTTCCAGAGTCTCCCCAACCTCTTAATTTTATAGCATCTCGGGTCAGCCTCAGTCTTGTTCATTAACTATACTCTCTTGGCTATTTCATTCAGGCCTGAGGTTCGATCCACCCTCTCTATGCTAATGCCCCCAAATTCTTATCTCAAGTCTAGACATTATTCCCCAAACTCGACTCACACATCCAACAGCATGCCAAACTCAACCTGTCTAAAACTGACCCCTCCTTGATCCCAATTATGTGTTATAACTTGAGTACTTTATGTCAGGGTGAGATGCAAATGGAGACTACTCAAAGGCTATTGGTGAGTGTATACATTTCTATTCATTTTTCCCACATAAATTGTTGTGGCTGATTTTCTCTAAGTTAAGAAGTAAGCATACAGAAGCCAGGAGTCAGCAAACCACTGTTCTTTAAAGGGCCAGACAATAAACATTTTGTCTGTACAAGCCATATGGTCTCTGCACTGTATTTCAATAAATTTTATTTATTAAAATAGGTGATAGACACGTGTAGTTTACTGATCCCTCAAAGCATTATTTTTTTCTCAGTAACATAGACTAATTTTATAATCTAATGTGCTCTTTCTTCTGTAGATATAACTTTGATCTTATCTTCTACCCTTTCATACCCACCAAAAGACAAGCAAAGAAAGCTTGAATTAGTATCATTATACTAAGGAAGACTTGATTATTCCATACATCTGGCTCTCACCCCAATGCCTCCATTTAGATTTGTTATATGGCACTGTTTCAGTTTATTCTGTCACATAGACAACAAATATTTGTCAAGTTCTTATGATGTACCTATCATTTTGGGGAACTTTAAAAACAAAAATGTAATATATGTCTCCTCAATGAGTTTATAAATTAATTGGTGAGGCACACACACTAAATAACAGCATGAATTGTAATTCAAGAATTATGATAAGGCAATATCAGATTAAATGTTCATCTAATGGCACAAAAAATAAATTCAAAAGAGTTCAGAGGGAATCCGTGTAGGCTATCAGTGAAGACTGAGGGAGAAAGAACATTACCGGGGACATAAACAATTAATAAAATTTAGATAAATAGATTGTGGGGTTTTCAAATGAATTTGAGAAACAAATAAGGTCACAACATAAGCAAAAAATGCATGAACACACATCCAGACAACAGTAAGAAAACCCAATTAAAGAAAGCAGCATTTGTAATAATTTTTTTGATTGTAAGGGACAAATAACCCAACTCAAATGGAGGACTGATGAATTCTTTTTACCACAAAGTGGCAGAAGATGCTTCATCAGACACAATTAGGACTGCAGGCTGCTATTATTATTTAGGGCTCTCTGTCATTCATTATCTCTCCACTTTGCTCCTCTCAGTGGTCTGACTTCAATCTGCAAACTGGCTACCTGTGTCTGATGGCAAAAATGGCCACCTACATTACCATATTCATATACACTTAGCTTACAAAGTCGGTGGAAAGAAAGTACTTCTTTTTTTTTTTTAATTTTTTAAATTTTAAAATCTTTAATTCTTACATGCGTTCCCAAACATGAACCCCCCTCCCACCTCCCTCCCCACAACATCTCTCTGGGTCATCCCCATGCACCAGCCCCAAGCATGCTGCACCCTGTGTCAGACATAGACTGGCGATTCAATTCTTACATGATAGTATACATGTTAGATTGCCATTCTCCCAAATCATCCCACCCTCTCCCTCTCCCTCTCCCTCTGAGTCCAAAAGTCCGAAATACACATCTGTGTCTTTTTTCCTGTCTTGCATACAGGGTCGTCATTGCCATCTTCCTAAATTCCATATATATGTGTTAGTATACTGTATTGGTATTTTTCTTTCTGGCTTACTTCACTCTGTATAATTGGCTCCAGTTTCATCCATCTCATCAGAACTGATTCAAATGAATTCTTTTTTACGGCTGAGTAATACTCCATTGTGTATATGTACCACAGCTTTCTTGTCCATTCATCTGCTGATGGACATCTAGGTTGTTTCCATGTCCTGGCTATTACAAACAGTGCTGCGATGAACATTGGGGTACATGTGTCTCTTTCAATTCTGGTTTCCTCGGTGTGTATGCCCAGCAGTGGGATTGCTGGGTCATAAGGTAGTTCTATTTGCAATTTTTTAAGGAATCTCCACACTGTTCTCCATAGTGGCTGTACTAGTTTGCATTCCCACCAACAGTGTAGGAGGGTTCCCTTTTCTCCACACCCTCTCCAGCATTTATTGCTTGCAGATTTTTGGATCACAGACATTCTGACTGGTGTGAAGTGGTACCTCATTGTGGTTTTGATTTGCATTTCTCTGATAATGAGTGATGTTGAGCATCTTTTCATGTGTTTGTTAGCCATCCGTATGTCTTCTTTGGAGAAATGTCTATTTAGTTCTTTGACCCATTTTTTGATTGGGTCGTTTATTTTTCTGGAATTGAGCTGCAGAAGTTGCTTGTATATTTTTGAGATTAGTTGTTTGTCAGTTGCTTCATTTGCTATTATTTTCTGCCATTCAGAAGACTGTCTTTTCACCTTGCTTATATTTTCCTTTGTTGTGCAGAAGCTTTTAATTTTAATTAGATCCCATTTGTTTATTTTTGCTTTTATTTCCAGAATTCTGGGAGGTGGATCATAGAGGATCCTGCTGTGATTTATGTCTGAGAGTGTTTTGCCTATGTTCTCCTCTAGGAGTTTTATAGTTTCTGATCTTACATTTAGATCTTTAATCCATGTTGAGTTTATTTTTGTGTGCAGTGTTAGAAAGTGATCTAGTTTCATTCTTTTACAAGTGGTTGACCAGTTTTCCCAGCACCACTTGTTAAAGAGATTGTCTTTACTCCATTGTATATTCTTGCCTCCTTTGTCAAAGATAAGGTGTCCATATGTGTGTGGATTTATCTCTGGGCTTTCTATTTTGTTCCATTGATCTATATTTCTGTCTTTGTGCCAGTACCATACTGTCTTGATGACTGTGGTTTTGTAGTAGAGCCTGAAGTCAGGCAAGTTGATTCCTCCAGTTCCATTCTTCTTTCTCAAGATTGCTTTGGCTACTCGAGGTTTTTTGTATTTCCATACGAATCTTGAAATTATTTGTTCTAGTTCTGTGAAAAATGTGGCCGGTAGCTTGATAGGGATTGCATTGAATTTGTAAATTGCTTTGGGTAGTATACTCATTTTCACTATATTGATTCTTCCGATCCATGAACATGGTATATTTCTCCATCTATTAGTGTCCTTTTTGATTTCTTTCATCAGTGTTTTATAGTTTTCTATATATAGGTCTTTAGTTTCTTTAGGTAGATATATTCCTAAGTATTTTATTCTTTTCGTTGCAATGGTGAATGGAATTGTTTCCTTAATTTCTTTTTCTACTTTCTCATTGTTCGTGTATAGGAATGCAAGGGATTTCTGTGTGTTGATTTTATATCCTGCAACTTTACTATATTCATTGATGAGCTCTAGTAATTTTCTGGTGGAGTCTTTAGGGTTTTCCATGTAGAGGATCATGTCATCTGCAAACAGTGAGAGTTTTACTTCTTCTTTTCCAATTTGGATTCCTTTTATTTCTTTTTCTGCTCTGATTGCTGTGGCCAAAACTTCCAGAACTATGTTGAATAGTAGCGGTGAAAGTGGACACCCTTGTCTTGTTCCTGACTTTAGGGGAAATGCTTTCAATTTTTCACCATTGAGGATAATGTTTGCTGTGGGTTTGTCATATATAGCTTTTATTATGTTGAGGTATGTTCCTTCTATTCGTGCTTTCTGGAGAGTTTTTATCATAAATGGATGTTGAATTTTGTCAAAGGCCTTCTCTGCATCTATTGAGATAATCGTATGGTTTTTATTTTTCAATTTGTTAATGTGGTGAATTACATTGATTGATTTGTGGATATTGAAGAATCCTTGCCTCCCTGGGATAAAGCCCACTTGGTCATGGTGTATGATCTTTTTAATGTGTTGTTGGATTCTGATTGCTAGAATTTTGTTGAGGATTTTTGCATCTATGTTCATCAGTGATATTGGCCTGTAGTTTTCTTTTTTTGTGACATCTTTGTCAGGTTTTGGTATTAGGGTGATGGTGGCCTCATAGAATGAGTTTGGAAGTTTACCTTCCTCTGCAATTTTCTGGAAGAGTTTGAGGAGGATAGGTGTTAGCTCTTCTTGAAATTTTTGGTAGAATTCAGCTGTGAAGCCGTCTGGACCTGGGCTTTTGTTTGCTGGAAGATTTCTGATTACAGTTTCAATTTCCGTGCTTGTGATGGGTCTGTTAAGATTTTCTATTTCTTCCTGGTTCAGTTTTGGAAAATTGTACTTTTCTAAGAATTTGTCCATTTCTTCCACGTTGTCCATTTTATTGGCATACAACTGCTGATAGTAGTCTCTTATGATCCTTTGTATTTCTGTGTTATCTGTTGTGATCTCTCCATTTTCATTTCTAATTTTATTGATTTGATTTTTGTCCCTTTGCTTCTTGATGAGTCTGGCTAATGGTTTGTCAATTTTATTTATCCTTTCAAAGAACCAGCTTTTGGCTTTGTTGATTTTTGCTATGGTCTCTTTTGTTTCTTTTGCATTTATTTCTGCCCTAATTTTTAATATTTCTTTCCTTCTACTAACTCTGGGGTTCTCCAACTCCTCCTTTTCTAGTTGCTTTAGTTGTAGAGTTAGGTTATTTATTTGACTTTTTTCTTGTTTCTTGAGGTATGCCTGTATTGCTATGAACTTTCCTCTTAGCACTGCTTTTATGGTGTCCCACAGGTTTTGGGTTGTTGTGTTTTCATTTTCATTAGTTTCTATGCATATTTTGATTTCTTTTTTGATTTCTTCTGTGATTTGTTGGTTATTCAGAAGTGTGTTGTTCAACCTCCATATGTTGGAATTTTTAATAGTTTTTCTCCTGTAATTGAGATCTAATCTTAATGCATTATGGTCAGAAAAGATGCTTGGAATGATTTCGATATTTTGAATTTATCAAGTTTAGATTTATGGCCCAGGATGTGATCTATCCTGGAGAAGGTTCCATGAGCACTTGAAAAAAAGGTGAAATTCATTGTTTTGGGGTGAAATGTCCTATAGATATCAATTAGGTCTAACTGACCTAATGTATCATTTAAAGTTTGCGTTTCTTTGTTAATTTTCTGTTTAGTTGATCTGTGCATAGGTGTGAGTGGGGTATTAAAGTCTCCCACTATTATTGTGTTATTGTTGATTTCCCCTTTCATACTTGTTAGCATTTGTCTTACATATTGTGGTGCTCCTATATTGGGTGCATATATATTTATAATTGTTATATCTTCTTCTTGGATTGTTCCTTTGATCATTATGTAGTGGCCTTCTTTGTCTCTTTTCACAGCCTTTGTTTTAAAGTCTATTTTATCGGATATGAGTATTGCCACTCCTGCTTTCTTTTGGTCTCTATTTGCGTGGTATATCTTTTTCCAGCCCTTCACTTTCAGTCTGTATGTGTCCCTTGTTTTGAGGTGGGTCTCTTGTAAGCAGCATATAGAGGGGTCTTGTTTTTGTATCCATTCGGCCAGTCTTTGTCTTTTGGTTGGGGCGTTCAACCCATTTACGTTTAAGGTAATTATTGATAAGTATGATCCCGTTACCATTTACTTTATTGTTTTGGGTTCGGGTTTATACACCCTTTTCATGTTTCCTGTCTAGAGAATATCCTTTAGAATTTGTTGGAGAGCTGGTTTGGTGGTGCTGAATTCTCTCAGCTTTTGCTTGTCTGTAAAGCTTTTGATTTCTCCTTTGTATTTGAATGAGATCCTTGCTGGGTACAGTAATCTGGGCTGTAGGTTATTGTCTTTCATCACTTTAAGTATGTCTTGCCATTCCCTCCTGGCCTGAAGAGTTTCTATTGAAAGATCAGCTGTTATCCTTATGGGAATCCCCTTGTGTGTTATTTGTTGTTTTTCCCTTGCTGCTTTTAATATTTGTTCTTTGTGTTTGATCTTTGTTAATTTGATTAATATGTGTCTTGGGGTGTTTCGCCTTGGGTTTATCCTATTTGGAACTCTCTGTGTTTCTTGGACTTGGGTGATTATTTCCTTCCCCATTTTAGGGAAGTTTTCAACTATTATCTCCTCAAGGATTTTCTCATGATCTTTCTTTCTGTCTTCTTCTTCTGGGACTCCTATAATTCGAATGTTGGAGCATTTCATATTGTCCTGGAGGTCTCTGAGATTGTCCTCATTTCTTTTAATTCATTTTTCTTGTTTCCTCTCTGATTCATTTATTTCTACCATTCTGTCTTCTATTTCACTAATCCTATCTTCTGCCTCCGTTATTCTACTATTTGTTGCCTCCAGAGTGTTTCTGATCTCATTTATTGCGTTATTCATTATATTTTGACTCTTTTTTATTCCTTCTAGGTCCTTGTTAAACCTTTCTTGCATCTTCTCAATCCTTGTCTCTAGGCTATTTATCTGTGATTCCATTTTGATTTCAAGATTTTGGATCATTTTCACTATCAATATTCGGAATTCCTTCTCCGGTAGATTCCCTACTTCTTCCTCTTTTGTTTGGTTTGGTGGGCAACTCTCCTGTTCCTTAACCTGCTGAGTATTCCTCTGTCTCTTCATCTTGGTTATATTGCTGCGTTTGGGGTGGCCTTTTTATATTCTGGTAATTTGTGGAGTTCTCTTTATTATGGAGCTTCCTCACTGTGGGTGGGGTTGTATCAGTGGCTTGTCAAGGTTTCCTGGTTAGGGAGGCTTGTGTTGGAGTTTTGGTGGGTGGAGCTGGGTTTCTTCTCTCTGGAGTGCCGTGGAGTGACCCGTAATGGGTTATGAGACATCAAAGGTTTTGGGATAATTTTGAGCTGCCTGTATATTGAAGCTCAGAGGAGTGTTCCTGTGTTGCTGGAGAATTTGCGTGGTATGTCTTGTTTTGGAACTTGTTGGCCCTTGGGTGGAGCTTGGTTTCGGTGTAGGTATGAAGGCATTTGATGAGCTCCTATTGCTTAATGTTCCCTGAATTCAAGAGTTCTCTAATGTTTTCAGGCTTTGGATTTAAGCCTCCTGCTTCTGGTTTTCAGTTTTATTTTTACAGTAGCCTCTAGACTTCTCCATCTATAAAGCACCGATGATAAAACATCTAGGTTAAAGATGAAAAGTTTCTCCACATTGAGGGACACTCAGAGAGGTTCACTGAGTTACGAGGAGAAGAGAAGATGGAGGGGGTAGTTAGAGGTAACTGGAATGAGATGCGGTGAGATCAAAAGAGGAGAGAGCAAGCTAGCCAGTAGTCACTTCCTTATGTGCGCTCTATAGTCTGGACCGCTCAGAGGTATTTACAGAGTTATATGGGGAAGAGGAGAGAGAGGAAGTAGACAGAGGTGACCAGGAGGATAAGAGAGAGGAATGAGTAGGAGAGAGACAAATCCTGCCAGTAACCAGTTCCTTACGTGTTCTCCACCGTCTGGAACATACAGAGATTCACAGAGTTGGATAGAGAAGAGATGGGGGAGAAAAGAGACAGAGGCCACCTGGTGGAGAAAAAGGAGAGTCCAGAGGAGGAGAGAGTGGTCAAGCCAGTAATCTCGCTCTCAGGTAAACTTGGGTAGTGAAGTTTGGGTTTTTAAATGTACAAAATTGACAACAAAAACCTAAGAGCAAAGATTAAAAATCTAGAGTAGAGGTTGGATTTTCAAAGATACAATATTAAAGAAAAGCAGAAGGAAAAAGGAAGAAAGAAAAGAAAAAAAGAATTATAAAAAATAAACAAACAAACAAACCAAAAAAACCACCAACAACCATCCAAAGACTATGTATGGTGTTTGCCTTAAAAAAAAAAAAGTCTTTTTTTTTAAAAAATAGTAATAATAGGTTATAGAAATAAAAATTAGAGGAGAAATAGAAGACTTAACAACTTAAAAAAAGTTAGAAAAAAAAAAGAAAAAAGAAAAAAACAAAAAAGCAAAAAAGCAAAAAAAAAAAAAAAAAAAAAAGGAATGATTTTAAAAATAGTAAAAAATATATCTGGCCCTTCTCTGGCGTTATGGGCCGTGTGGGATCACTTCCAAGGTGGTTCCCTCTGTTTAACTTCTTCTGTTTGCTGGTTTTTAGGCTCACTAGTTCAGTCTCGCTGTGGGGAGGGGGGATGCTGCAACCAAATAGCACTGTCGTGTGCACACAGTATCTCTGCCCCGCTTGACCTGTCCTTTCTCGAGGTGCACAAACCGCTCCAGCTCTACGATGCTCAGCCGGGAACCGTCTGGGACCGGCCCTAGGCTGCGTGAACTTCCCCGGTCCAAGCCGCTCAGGTTCGGCGCTCAGGCAGCCCTCAGAGGCGCAAATTCGGCTGGGACTGCGCTTTGTGCCCTTCCCAGGTCCGAGTAGCTCAGGAGTTTGGCGGGCGCGATCGCCGCGGCTTGTCACCTTTTCTGCCGCTGCTGCTCAGCTTTCTGGGTGGACCACTGGCGCACCCCGTGAGGCAGATTGTGACTGTCCAGCACCCCCAGAAGTCTTAGCAAAGGAGCCTGCTTGCAGTTAGGTAAGTAAAGTCTCTCCGGGTCTGCAATTGCCCCTTTCCAGTCCTTATGGCTCTGGCTGCCTGTCCCCGGCGGGGGATGGTCTGCAGCCGGCTTTTTCTGTTCCGTCCTTTGTTCTGTGCTCGGTCCTGGTGGTGTCTTATGTTCGAGCTTTTCGCGTCGTAGCTATCCCACAGTCTGGTTTGCTAGCCCAAGTTAGATCGTTCTGGTTGCGCGTGGGGCGTTCCTGCCCGATTCTTACAAAGCTCTGCAGCCCGCGCCTCCTGCGAGTCCCTGCCCTGCCCCCACTTCCCAATGGCGGATGCAGGCATCTGTGCTGCTTTTCCGCTGGGGGAGTTACTGTTGGGCTTGTAATCTGTTGGTTTTAATCATTTATCTATTTTTCCTTCCTGTTATGTTGCCCTCTGTGTTTCCAAGGCTCGCCACAGACTCGGCAGGGAGAGTGTTTCCTGGTGTTTGGAAACCTCTCTTCTTAAAATTCCCTTCTCGGGATGGGCTTCCCTTCCCGGGATGGAGCTCCCTCCCCACCTCCTTTGTCTCCTTTTTCATCTTTTATATTTTTTCCTACCTGTTTTTGAAGACAATGGTCTGCTTTTCTGGTTGCCTGATGTCCTCTGCCAGCCTACAGAAGTTGTTTTGTGGAGTTTGCTCGGCGTTGAAATGTTCTTTTGAGGAATTTGTGAGGGAGAAAGTGGTCTTCCCGTCCTATTCCTCCACCATCTTTCCCTCCCTTAAGAAAGTACTTCTTCCTCACAGTACCTGAATGTTAATTCAGGGAAGAAGAATGATCAGCTTAATATAGATCTTGTACCCAAATGGACTATAATAACTAGTCAGAGGAATGAGGCTGTTATAATTTCTTTGACCTGCAGCACGTGCCTACATGTGAGGCTGTGTGGAAAAGATGCACAGCAATTGGACAACGGTATTCCTCAAAAGTAACAGAAATGCTATACAGGCAAAAATAGCAGATTCCCTTGTAAAAATTGATCTCAGTCTTTTCCATAGATTTATTAGAGTAAAATATTTGAGGGATATACTACCATTTCTATTTGACCCACCATTCTATTTATGAACTATGAAACTCAATCCTACAATGACAATTTCTAGTAAGATGTCTGAAACTCTGAAAAGTCCCTTGCGGTCCTACAAGGTGAGTTCACTCTCTACTCCTCTCACCATATCCCCAAATGACTGTCATAGGGGAATAAATCTGGGAAGACATTCAAATTCAGACAATGGATCTGAAAGTACTGTATAGATAAGAATTTCAAAGATTATTATATTTATACTTGATATTGGCAATTGCTTGGATACCATTGTGGAAACTGACATTTATATTTCATTTATATATTTGTATATTTTTAAAATCCTGTATATGTTTTTAATTACTTCCTTGCAGTATAATCTGAGTCTTGCTTTCATGCTTATATTCTCACAGAGCAAGGAATCTGGAATATCTAAACTGAGCTTCTCTCTCCTCCCTCATCCATACATTCTCATACCTTTCGCATTTTAGCTAACCTATGCCAATGACCCAAAACATTCAGGGGTGTTTCAGGAGACTGTGTGGTTTTGTTCCACAGCTACCCTCATGCTCTTCTACATGGGTACACAGAACAATCTAAACTCACTGAGGAATATTGAAGGATATGACTAATCACCTGTGTAAGATTTGCTGTCAAGGACAACCGTAGGAGGTACTGATGAAGGATTACCAAAAAAAAAAAACAGGATGTCAGAGACAATCTGATAAAGAGTTATGAAATAAACAATGTCAGAGTAAACAGGATAAAAATCTATGAACTACAGCATGTCAGAGTAAACTCAGTGTAACTGCTGATGCAAATTGAATACTATTATTACTAAAAGTAGGATGATGCATAGGAAATATAGTTTAATTCCTCTGTCTGGGATTTTTCAGGCAAGAATACTGGAGTGGGTTGGCATTTCTCCTACCACATGACCTTCACGACCCAGGGACCAGACTTGAGTCTCCTGTTTCCTGCATTGCAGGCAGATTCTTTACCCACTGAGCCATTGGGGAAGCATGTGTGTGTGTGTTTGTGTGTGTGTATAAAGTCACTTCAGTTGTGTCTGACTCTTTGTGACCTTATGGACCATAGCCCACCAGACTCCTCTGTCCATGGGATTCTCCAAGCAAGATTACTAGAGTGAGTTGCCATTTCCTTCTCCAGGGGATCTTCCTGACCAAGGGATCGAACCTGTGTCTCTTAAGTCTCCTGAATTGACCTGTGGGTTCTTTACCACTAGTACCCTTACAGTTTTGTGACTGCTTTCTGGCTACCTGTAAGCATTCTGGGTATTTGCTTTGCTCAATAATAAAATTAGCTCTACAGCAGAAGCCAACATTACATTGTAAAATAATTATACTCCAATTAAATAAAAATCAGCTAATTCCATATTTATAATTGAGGTATTCCTTCAGATATTAATTTTCTTTTTTTCACGAAAGACTACAACCATTTACTTAGAAGTTCCAGTGGGTTTTGGGGAGTCACTTTAAGAAGGTAAAGGAAGGGCAAATAAGGCGAGTGAATCGAGACATTCTGAAGTGCAATGGACCCAAGGCCCCACAGAAGTTATTTAAACACTTTGTGTCATTGAGATCATTTAAAAGCTAAACCAAAATTTCTTGTTCAGAAAGATGTAGTCAAAGTGTTTCCAAAATTAACCCAGACCGTGAAAAAGACCAAATTGCTAATTGTAGGGTCCTGAATACTAAAATATCTATGAGTTTTCTTTAGCTTTTGTTAAAACCAAATACTCTAGTTTGTCCTTCTGAAATAACTGGCTCCCACCACCAGCATGAATATTTAGATCAATATAGGAAAAGTGTGAAATGAATACACTAAGTCATACATTTTAATCTGTGTGCCATTTTATTATTTCTCAATTGCTGTTCTTTCACATTATGTTTCTTTTAAAAATATATGTATGAAATTAAAATACAAACAAAATTACACACTACCAAATAAAAAGTTAAAGTGTCCCACCCAATTCCACAAACCCCAATCACTTTCCCTGGAGAAAATAATTTTTCACTAATTTTGCTTTTAATTTTCCAGTGGTTATTACCATAATTCTAAATTGTTTGCTTAATCTGTGGCTTGGAAAACTGTCTTTATGTTGATGACTCCAAATATTTTAACTCTAACCATGACTTCTTGACTGAGCTCTGGACACCCAAAGCCAGCTTCCAGCTTGCATGTGTAACAAGCTTTGCAAAATTAACAACTCTAAAATAGGATTCTAGATTCCACCTATTTCCTATCCTAAACTAACTCATACCACTTAGTCTCTCCAACTTCTGTAAATAGCATCACGATCTACTTGGATGCTCATATTAAAAATCACCCCTAATTATTTCTTTTTCTTCTTCCTTTCAATCAATCAATAAGTCAAAAGAATTCTATCTGATCAAAACATATCTAGAATATTTCCTCTTCTACACATCTCTGCTCCTCTTACTCCAACCCAAACTGTTTCCTAATTGAACCACTAGAACAGATGTTAACTGGACTCCTTGCTTCAACCCTTGTCACATTTCAATCCAATTTCTGTACAGCAGCCAGAGAAGTCTTTAAAATGTTAAGTCAAACCCTATTTAAACTCTTATACTACATTTAGAATAAAACTGAAATGGCTAATCATGACTGAGAAGCCCCTGAGTGATCTGATTCTTGTCTGCCCTTCTAATCTCATCTCTTACCACACTTCAGTTTGCATCCTATGCTTCAGTTGTCCTGTCCTCAGCTCCTGTCCAAGTGCACCAAGAGAGAGATCTGCCTGGCTTCTTTCTTTTCATCCATGAAGTCAGTTTAGATGTCAGTTAACAATCCTGGGCTAACCCATTCCAGCTTCCTTTCATGTAGGTATTGCAAAGATAAAGACTTCATTTCTCAGCTTCCTTGTAGCTAAAGAAGGCCATGCTATTCAGTTATGCTAATGAGATATAACTTAAGCCAGCTTATCCATTTCATCCTTCCTTACTGGAATGCAGACAGAAAGCTAGTTGTGCAGCTATTCCTATTAAGGCTGGCAGAGTGGAGAGAAAAGAAGACCATTGTTCCTTGAGAGCATTGTTGAGATACCATATCAGCTGTGAACTGAAAACCCACGCTTTTTATTTCATGAGAAAAATAACTTTATTGTTTAAGCCAGTATTTATGAAGTTTTATGAAAATTACGGATAAATATAATCTCAAATTATATAACATCCATACTGGTTTCTATTTATCATGTCACCCTCTTAAAACTATTTTTATAACATTTATTTTGATCAGAATTTTTTGTTTACTGATTTCACTAGTTTACTATATATTTATTCCAGTCAATAAATAATTATGAAATGTTTAGTAAAAGAATTTCAATTGTCATTTGATTCATATCAGATAATTTCATTTTACTCCTTGCTATGAAGGAAGAACTGACACATTGGAACAGACCCTGATGCTGGGAAAGATTGAAGGCAGGAGAATGTGATGACAGAGGATGAGATGGTTAGATGACATCACCGACTTGATAGACATGAGTTTGAGCAAGCTCCAAGAATTGGTGATGGACAGGGAAGCCTGGCATGCTGCAGTCCATGGGGTTGCAGAGTCGGACATGACTGAGCGACTGAACTGAATTGATGAAGGATGAAAATTTAGCTTACTAGCACAAAAATAATTTTGTTGTTATTTACATTCAGTTCCTTGTGACAAATTTTTGAACTCAAATAGTAATTTAAATGGTAATTTTGTAGATACTATCTGTTCACTCTCCATTATCGAAGATGAGAAAATCAGCAATTGTGCCTTCTTCTACTATCCCCAAATTTGATTACTTTTACATTGGCAGGATTTGTAATATTCATAATTTTTCTATACCTAAAAATAAGTCTTTTGTACTTTACCTACAGGTTGATCCTATAAATCATCAATGATTTTGAAAATTATGATTTTATAGCCATTATTCAACATAGAAAACTGATGCATAGATCAACAAATAGTGAAGAAATGTTGTTGTATGTCACTATCCATGTCACTTAATTATTTTTTAACTATGAATCATGCTTTTTCAAAATGCAAAAAAATAGAAATCTATAGAAAATAGTGAAAATGTGTATAACTTTTATAGTCTTAATTATTTACTAAAAATTGTATTTAATTATATATATATATTGTTCCAAGATCTATTATATTCTTGAGGTATTATTACCATCTTTTCATCTCTCTGTGTATAAACATATTTTATTTTCTTTATGATTAGCATTCCATATGTGTTTTAAATATCATTTATTTTACCCTATTAAAAAAAATTGAGGTTGTTTCCTATCATATCATAACACTAATAAAATAAATACCCAGTATCTTATATTTGTAAAGGTACATAAGTTGTTTTGTGGAATAAAAATTCTCTAGTCATTATAAGTGTACTATACAACTTAAAAGAAACCGTAGAAACTCTCCCAGCTAAACTTCTGGATCAGTGCCATCCAAAAGCATATAATGAAATCTAAATACATAATTTAAAATTTTCTAGTAGACAGACACATCAAAAAGATAAAAGCAATAGATAAAATTTTCACCATCTATTTTATTTAACCCATTATGTCCCAAATACTATCATTTCAGCATATGAACAACATAAACATTATTAATGAGATATTTTTATTTTTATCTTTTCATCATACTAAGTCTTCAAATTTTAATATGTATGCTATACTTATACTACATCTTAGTTCAGGTGCTAATTTTTACACAATTTTTAAAGATTATAGTACATTTACAGTTATTTTAGAATATTGACTATATTCCCCATGTAGTATAATACATCCTTGTAGCCTGTCTTACACACAATAGTTTGTACCTCCCACTCCTCCACTTCTTTATTGCTCCTCTTCCCTCTCTCTCATCTGGTAACCACTAATTTGTTCTCTGCATCTGTGAATCTGCTTCTTTTTTGTTATATTCACTAGTTTGTTTACTTTTTAGATCCTGTGTATAAATAATATCATATAGTATTTCTCTGTCTAACTTATTTTACCTAGCATACTGCTACTGCTAAGTCGCTTCAGTCGTGTCCGACTCTGTGCGACCCCAGAGACGGCAGCCCATGAGGCTCCCCCGTCCCTGGGATTTTCCAGGCAAGAACACTGGAGTGGGTTGCCATTTTCTTCTCCAATGCATGAAAGTGAAAAGTGAAAGTGAAGTCGCTCAGTCGTGTCCGACTCTTAGCGACCCCATGGACTGCGGCCCACCAGTCTCCTTCATCCATGGGATTTTCCAGCTAAGACCTAGCATAATACCCTTCAAATCCACCCATCTTGTGGCAAATGGCAAAATTTCATTCTTTTTCATGGCTGAGTAATATTCCATTGTGTATATATATCATATCTTCTTTATCCACTCATCTGTTGATGGACACTTTGTTTCCATATCTTGGCAATTGCAAATAATGCTGCTATGAACACTGGGGATGAGTATATCTTTTTGAATGAGAGTTTTGTGGTCTTGGGGACATACTCAGGAGTGGAATTGCTGAGTCATATGATAGCTTTACTTTTAGTCTTTTGAGAAACCTCCATATTGCTGTCCACAGTGGCTGCATGTGTTACGTTCCCAACAATCGTGTATGATGGCTCTCTTTTTTTCCACATTGTTGCCAACATTTGTTATTTATGTTCTTTTTGATGATAGTCATTCTGGCAGGTGTGAGGTGATTTCTCATTGTGGTTTTGATTTGCATTTGCCTGATGATAAGCATATTCAAAAGCAGAGACATTACTTTGCTGACTAAGGTCCGTCCAGTCAAGGCTATGGTTTTTCATGTGGTCATGTATGGATGTGAGAGTTGGACTGTGAAGAAGGCTGAGCGCCGAAGAATTGATGCTTTTGAACTGTGGTGTTGGAGATGACTCTTGAGAGTCCCTTGGACTGCAAGAAGATCCAACCAGTCCATTCTGAAGGAGATCAACCCTGGAATTTCTTTGGAGGGAATGATGCTAAAGCTGAAACTCCAGTACTTTGGCCACCTCAAGAGAAGAGTTGACTCACTGGAAAAAAAAAAACTCTGATGCTGGGAGGGATTGGGGGCAGGAGGAGAAGGGGATGACCGAGGATGAGCTGGCTGGATGGCATCATGGACTCGATGGACGTGAGTCTGGGTGAACTCCGGGAGATGGTGATGGACAGGGAGGCCTGGCATGCTGCAATTCATGGGGTCGCAAAGAGTCGGACATGACTGAGCGACTGAGCTGAACTGAACTGAACTGATGATTAGTAAAGTTTAGTATCTTTTTTTGTGCCTGTTGGCCATCTGCCTATCCTCTTTGAAAAAAATGTCTATTAAGTTCTTCTGCCCATTTTTTAATTGAGCTTTTTATGTTGAATTGTATAAGCTGTTTACATATGTTGGATATTAACCCTTTATCAGTCATATCATTTGCAAATGACAGTCCAAAATCTACAGAATGCAGCAAGAGCATTTCTAGGAGGGATGTTTATAGTAATAAAGCTTACATCAGCAAACAGAAATCTCAAATAAACAATCTAATCTTATACCTAAAGGAACTATAGAAAGAAGAACAAACAAAACTTGAAGTTAGTAGAAGGAAAGAAATCATAAAGATCAAAGCAGAAATAAATGAAAGAGACCAAAAATAGAAAATCTCAATGAAACTAAAAGTTGGTTCTTTGAAAAATAACAAAAGTGATAAACCTTTAGCTGGAAATATTAATAAAAACTGAAAGCATGCCCAAATCAATAAAACAAGAAATTAAAAAGGAGAAGTCAATACTGATACCAGGTTTCCCTGCTGGATCAGATAGTAAAGAATCTGCCTGCAATGCAGGAGACCCAAGCTCAATCCCTGGGTCAGGAAGATCCCCTGGAGAAGGGAAGGGCTTATCACTCCAGTATTCTTGCCTGGAGAATTCCATGGACAGACAGTTGCAAAGAGTCGGACATGACTGAGTGACTAACACGTTCACTTTCAACACTGATACCACAGAAGTACAAAATAGTATAAGAGACTACTATGAACAAGTATATGCTAATAAAATGGACAACCTAGAAGAAATGGACAAATTCTTAAAAAGATACAATCTCCCAAGACTGAACCAGGATGAAATAGAAAATATGAATAGACCAATTACAAGGAATGAAATTGACAGAGTACATTAAAAGCTCCCAACAAGCAGAAGTCTGGGACAAGATTGCTTTCCAGGTAAATTCTACCAAACACTTAGAAAAAAGTTAATACTATCCTTCTGAAACTATTTCAGAAAATTACAGAGGAAGAAACACTTCTGAACTCATTCCATGAGGACAGCATCACCCTGATATCAAAACAAGACAAAGATGCCACACAGAAAAGTTAAGGCAATATCACTAATGAACAAAGAGTAAAAATCCTCAACAAAACGTTAGCATATTCAACAATATATTAAAAGGATCATGAATCATGATCAAGTAGGGATCATGGACTGCGAGGATTTTTTGGTACCCACAAGTAAAAGTGATAAAACATAGTAACAAATTGAAGAGTTAAAAACCATATGGTCATCTCAATAGATGCAGAAAAAACTTTTGATAAAATTCAACATCCATTTATGATTTTAAAAACTTTCAAGAAAGTGGAAATAAAGGGAACATACCTCAACATAATAAAGGTCATATATAATAAACCCACAGATAATATGATACTCAATGGTGATAAGCTGAATACATTTCCTCTAAGATCAGGAACAAAACAAAGATGCCCACATTCCCCACTTTTATTCAAGGTAGTTTGGGAAGTCCTAGCCACAACAATTAGAGAAGAAAAACAAATAAAAGGAATTCAAACTGGAAAGGAAGAAATAAAACTCTCGCTGTTGGTAATTACATAATCCTACATATAGAAAGTTCTAAAGATGCTACCAGAAAACTACTAAAGCTCATCAATAAACTTGGTAAGTTTTAGAATACAAAATTAACATACAGAAATCTGTTGCATTTCTATACACAAACAGCAAAGCATAGAAAGAAAAATTAAGAAATCAATCCCATTTACCACCACATCAAAAAGAATAAAATACCTAGGAATAAATCTACCTAACTCCTGGCTCAGGTGATTGTTGCGCTCATCTTAAATTGTTTCAGTCGTGTCTGACACTGTGCAACCCTGTGGACTATAGAAGGCCTGTCTCCTCTGTCCTTGGGATTCTCTAGGCAAGAATACTGGAATGGGTTGCCATGCCCTCCTCCAGGGGTTGTCTTGCCTGGTTTTCAGCATCTGATGCCTGTCCTGACACCATTTGCAGATTTTTAAGAATTGCATGGCTTGACCTGGCATCAAACCTGAGTCCCTTGCATCTTCTGAATTGGCACATGGTTCTTTACCACCAGTGCCATGTGGAAAGTAAAGAACCACCTGCTAATGCAGGAGATGCAAGAGACACAGGTATGCAGGAGATGCAAGAGACACAGGTTCGATTCCTGGGTTGGGAAGATCCCCTGGAGGAGGAAATGGCAACCTACTCCAGTATTCTTACCAGGAGAATCCCATGGACAGAGGAGCCTGATGGGCTATAGTCCATGGGGTTGCAAAGAGTCAGACACAACTGAGTAACAAAGCACACACAAAAACCTACCTAAAGAGGCAAAAGACTATACTCCAAACACCATAAAACACAATGAAAGGAACTGAAGATGACACACACAGACAGAAAGGGATACTGTATTATGGGATGGAAGAATCAATATTGTCAAAATGGCAATCTACAGAGTCAATGCAATCCCTATCAAAATACCTGTGGCATCTTTTTTTTTTAACTAGAACAAATCTTTTTAAAATTTGTATGGAAACACAAAAGACCCTGAATAGATACTGCATTTTTGTTAAAAATACATGATCTATATTTAAAGTTCATACATTTAGGCTGTAAAAGTAGATTCACATGTCCAATTTGCTCCAAATATACTTAAACGTTTTTCAATGATTGAATTGGGTATTGCTTTTAGAAAATAACTTTAAATTTATTCATATTTAATCATATATGAAATTCAGTTCAGTTCAGTCGCTCAGTCATGTCTGACTCTTTGCGATCCCATGAATCGATGGACATGAGTTTGGGTGAACTCCAGGAGTTGGTGATGGACAGGGAGGCCTGGCATGCTGCAATTCATGCGGTCGCAAAGAGTCGGACACGACTGAGCAACTGAACTGAAGTGAAGATGACTGTAAAATTTTGGGAAAATACTATACAAATACAAAAGAATTCTGTACTTCTTTGCCTGGTAAATGCCATTAAATTCTTGCTACATTTCATAAGAACAGAGGGGCTTCTCTGGGGGTTCAGTGGTTAAAAATCCACCTGCTAATGGAGGGGACATGGATTCAATCCCTGGTCCCAAGAAGAACTCACATGCCATGGAGCAACTAAGCCTGTGTGTCACAACTACTGAGCCCACATGATGCAACTACTGAAGCCTGTGCACCTAGAGCTCATGCTCTGCAACAAGAGAAAACACCGCAATGAGAAGCCCATGCACCATAACTAGAGTAGCCCTCGCTCGCTACGAGAGAAAGCCCTTGCACAGCAAAGACCAAGTGCAGCCAAAAATAAATAAGTAAATATTTTAAAAATTAAAATTAAAAATGAAAGAACAGAAAATGGAAACAATAGACAATGGATTTTTGGCATCTTGGAGAAGGTTATGCCAACCCTCTCCAGTATTCTTGCCTGGAGAATTCTATGGACAGAGAAACCTGGTGGGCTACAGTCCATGGGATCACAAAGAGTTGGACACGACTGAACAACTAACACACTTTTGGTATCTATAGAGTTAATCATGCAGCTGTCCCTTGTTTAACTGTTAACCTAGTGAATTGCACTGAGTTTTACTAATACCTTACTTTTATTTCTTTATGATATCTGTTAATGGACTGCTGAGTTTAATTTGCTAATATTTTACAAGTATTTTTGCACTTATTTACATTTTTATTTTCTGGTGCCACCCTTGCCTGGTTTTCAGCATCTGATGCCTGTCCTGACACCATTTGCAGACTTTTAAGAATTGCATGGCCTGAGGCCCCATGTCAGAAGGAATTAGGATGACAAACTGTATTCTAGGATCATATGCCTCTTTCCTCAGGCATATATGGCACAGCTGTTTTCACTCTCTAGTGGACAAAAATTAGAATAAATTGTTTCTTTTTTTCTTTTGGTGAATGGGAAAATTCTAAATTGCGTTATGTTTCCCAGTATAAACTAAAGATAAAAGACACATTTCCTTTTGCTCTTTCTATTGCTTAGAGTATAAAGGAAAAGAATTATATCATTTGAAACACTGTCTAAACATTGCCGCTTAATAAATTTCCTGCTTTGATTTCTTATCAGTCTTGTTAGCACTTATACTTTCGGCTTCAAGTAACAGATACCTGACTAACATTCCTGAAATGTAAAGACCTTTATTTCAGCGAAGAAGGTTGCATAAAAAAGGAAAAGTTCGCGCCATTGGTATATGAGATTAAAAAATGAGTGTCACTATTTAGTACCAGAGTCAACTGTACAGTTCTTCCATTGTTTTTCTTTACAAGTAATATAGCCATTACAGCAAAATATTAAATCATAAAATGTTTTAAAAAGAATTTCAAAAAAGCTATATGTTCAATTTTTATTTCTTAAAATATTTTGCATTAATAAAAATTTAACATATTAGTGAGAATATAATGTTTCAGTACCACCAAGAAAAAATATTTATCTAAAAATATAAAAAGAAGTCCCTATGAAGTTAATTACAAGGTTGGTGTGTGGTTTGATTATGCCAGGCAAGAGCCAGCGTTTTTTAGCTGTCTACTCTACTACCCTTGATGCTTCAAATATGTCTCTTCTCCTGGATGCAAGATGGCTATGTTCTAAACATCATGCAAATCTATAACGGCATACCCATGAGAAAAGATGAGGGGAAATAGAGCTTTTCTCCTAGATCTCTCTCCTTTCAGCAGAGAAGATTGTCTTTTGAAGAACCCCCAACATATTCCTAGGGATTTCCAGGTTGCTGAGTGGTAAAGAATCTACCTGCCAATGAAAGGGACTCAGAAGTCTCAGGTTCAATCTTTGGCTCAAGAAGAGCCCCTGTAAAAGGAAAAGGCAACCCACCCCAGTATTCTTGCCTGGAAAATCCCATGGACAGAGGAGGCTGGTGGGCTATAGTCCATAGGGTCACAAAGAATTGGACACGACTGGGTGAGTGAACAACGGCAACAATGGTTTGGAAACTAACACTTCCTTGACTCATTGCTCTATTTTTATTGTAATTGATTAATGTATTTGCTTTTATCCATCTTTTCTTTGTGCTCCCCAAGATGATATCAATTCTTCCTTAACAGGACTGAATATTTCTATCCAAACACACTTTTAATGTTTTTCCTGATTCACTGAATGCCTCCTAGTGATTCCCTTTTAACTCCCTTGCCTTTGTTTTGTGCCATCACTTTGGGGACAAATCTCAGTCTCTGTTTCCAAATAAATACTAGGTGGTCACCACATTCTAAATGACTTATCACACTTGTGATGTTTTCAGCCACTCACTTTGAAACAGAATCTCATGAGATCAGTCTCTCCATTATGCTATGATTTCCAAAAACACACCTTAGTCTTGTTTCCATGGCATACTTTTCTCTTTGGCAGTATCAGTTTAGTTATATTCCTTCTGACCATTAACCTACCAGAGTAGAAAGAGTCAAGAATTGAGTCTTCTTCCCAGCCTCTGACTGTAGGGGAACTAATATTCAGAAAGTGTCATATTAGCATATTTATGTTTAGATGAGAGATTGATATAAATATGGGTTATAAATATGGGTATATCTAATAAATTGGAAGCATCATCAGCCTGAAGATATGGGTTGATTTGAGTATGAAGAAGGCAAATGCTTCTTCACTACAAAATCACTCTCAAAATGAACAAGTCACCTGTATGCCTCAAGGACCAACTCTTCTCTGAATTAACTTCAATTTAGAATACATTTTTTAAAGAAAAGTCATAAAACATGCCACATATACACATAAAATTAATCTCAACAGTATTCTCAACAATTGTTTAGAACTCAGACCAACCAAAGAGTTTCTTCAGAGAGGAATGTTTATTGGTGACTGAATCACATGCTTAGTGTTGCTATGTATAGTAATGGTAATAAAAATAAGACCAATTTTAGTTGGTTTTATTTCCATTTCTAAATCCTCTACAGATAATATTCTCCCACCCCTTATTGTCTATACCTGGAGCACATCGTGCCTACTAACCCAACCTTGGTATGGCACTGGGGAAAACTAAGACATTTTGTACGTTTACACTATGCCAGTAATTTTTCAATACCTTTTATATAACATATCAGAGGAGATATTTTACCCCTAATTTATTGCTGAAAGAACTAAGACTGAGAAAAGTTAAAGTTGGTGAAGTGATCAGAAAAATCCAGAATTAAATTCAAATCCTTCAAGTTCCAAACTCATGCTCTCTGATGAATACCAACGAGCTTGTAGGGAGTCACAGATGGATTCGAGTCCCAAACTTCATTTTCCTCATCTTAAAGAGGGCAGACTTAGGTGAGCTGATAACTAAAATCCATTTTAGCTAAAACACTGAACTTTCTTTTTTGGGTGTTCTTTATGTGCCAAGCATTGAGCTAAAGCACTTTATATATGTTATTTTTTTTAACAACAACATAAAAACCTAGTGAAATAGCAGAGCAAACAGATGCAGAGAGTTTAAATAACATGCTGAAGGAACTCTAGCTGGCAAATCATGGAGCTGGGATTTGAATTCAGACCTATTGAACCTAAATGCCTACATGCTTTAAAGAAACTGTTCTCTCTCAGAGTTGTATGTCAGATATGTGGAATGAAAGGATGGAATTTTAAAAAGGCATATTCAATAATGTAAAATTATTTTATATTCACATTTCACAAATATCCTTGTTTTTATAGGATAAATTACTGAAAATGATTCTCAAATGTGATATCCACAGATAAGGGAATGCCAGAATATGTAGGGACAGAAGCTGCAGGAATTAATGTGTAGTTCTCTCCAAAATGTTAAAAATCACAATGAACAAATCAAAAGTCCTAGACTTTTGGATGGAAAAATGAGGGTATGGGAGTAGTGTGAGGGTGATGTGGGGAAGTCTCATTAAGTCTTCTTAACAAAGAAACCACACTTGGCTCAGCTCAGTAAGTTAAATCTCTATCTCTCTAAAGATATTGGCAGTCTTGATATATTTTTCTTTCTTATAATTCCATCTAGTTATGACTAGGCTACAGTGGTTAGAAAAAAGAAATAGCTATATAGTCTACCTTCAGGGAACATATGGTCTTGGAAGGAAGCTTACAGACAAACCTTAGATTCTTGCCTTCTCTTTGCAGTTGAGTGGGAAGTCATCAGCTAGCACTGAATTCATGAAGGATTCCCTTGCTGATGTGCATTCCTGGCCAGAAGCTACAGCTTTCTTCACCCCTGGGGAAAGGCTGGCAAAGGGTAAGGTGACAAAGCCAAACTTTACCTACTTCACGTTTTGCCAGGGTACAGCCTTGTTTGCTCCCAACTCAACACAAGCTCATAAAACCTATTTCTGTCCTGTGGCACTTGAGCAAATGCAGCTTATTGGGAATTTGTCTGGACTAGCTGGACAAATAAAGGTGAGGATGGAGAGGAAAGGAAAGATTCAAGGATCACTATGAAGGAAAAACTGAGAGGGTACAGGGACTGACTGGGTAGACGCCAAAGAAGAAAAAGGACTTAAAGCAAGATCCAGACTTTTTAGCCTGAGTGGTTTGGGAATGGTTATTATTGCTTGAAAGAAATATCAGCCAACAAGACAATTTGAGGAGAAATAATTTAGAAAAACTTAAGAACACCTAATTGGAAATATGAAAAGATATGTTCAACTTCACCAAATTAGAATAAAAAGTGGTATTAACCCTCTTTTTAATATTTGAATCAAATAACTACGGAGTCTTCTCTCCCTTCACATCTTGAATCTGCAACAAACCATTCGTCTCAGATGTGACTCTACATACTTATGGAGAAAAAATTGAAAATTTAGTCAATTCCCTATAAGGTTTCTGTTCTTTACTTCTCCTACCTAACATTACTGAGCACTGCCTTATTACAGGCATCATTATGAGTCTTTCATGTATATTAGTGTGTCTAATCTTTACAACAAACCTATAAGAAGGAGCTATAATCATGCCCATTTTGCTTATGAAGACACTGAAGTCCAGATTCAGAAACTACACACAACTCACCTAGATTTAAAGGACTTTCCTTCATTGTCTCTTGTACCCCAATGCCTCTGTCTTTATGGACAGCTCTGGCATATGATGATGCTGCTGGGAACAAGCATGAAGCAAACCAATGCAATCCTTGCTCCCTGCTGGAAGTCCAGTGGTAATGAAAGATGTGCCTAACCCCCAACACAACACTGTAGAAACCAAACACAGTCCTGGATTGCTGTCCAAACTCATAATGACTGAGGTATTCATTGTCACCAAAATCTAGGGGCCCAGAGCTTAGATGAGTCCTAAGTCACTGAAAACAGTGCCTAATAAAAGATTCCCCTCTCCACCTCACTGGGAAAGCACAAGTTTCTTGGAATATGTCTCTACATCAGGCCTGGGCATCCAAAGTTACAGCTTTTTAGTAACACAGATCTTTCAGACACACACACACACACACACACACACACACACACACACACACACTCAGGCATTTTACTCAAGAGGCATCTGTAGAGCCAGGGTTTCCAGCTTTCTCCCAGGTCAAACTAGTCCCTGGAGTTATGCACAGACCACCTGTTAAAGACACATCCATGAACCCTTTGGGGACCATGCTGTCTAATTCTTGACAGTTTCTCTTAATTAGAGTTCCCGAACCCATTAGAGATTTGAATTACGTTGAAACTTCAAGGGAAAAGCAATCCAATGTCTCTATAGCTTTCCTTCTGTGGCCTTTTAACTCCATTTAAATTTATCAACCTTCCTGAGTTTTTCCCCAAATTATTTTGGGCTTAGCATATTAAGTAATTTGAGAAAAGTATTTGTTACTTCCTAAACAAAACTGCTTAATTGTTTCACATCAACATACATAAAAGAAAAAATTTGAGTAATTCTTCCTAAAACAAAGAATTCTACCCATAGGTGAAAGAAGCCATTGGCAAGTTTGACATGGTCATATCTTTGTCATTGTTCAGTCACTCAGTCACGTTCAACACTTTGCAACCCCATGGACTGCATCACGCCAGAATTTCCTGTCCTTCACCATATCCCAGAGCTTCCTCCAACTCATGTCCATTGAGTCAGTGATGCCATCCAACCATCTCATCCTCTGTTGTCCCCTTCTTCTTCTGCCTTCAGTCTTTCCCAGCATCAAGGTATTTTCCAATGAGTCAGTTATTTCACATCAGATGGTCAAAGTATTGGAACTTCAGCTATAATATCTTTAATTAACAAATCTTATAATTTTCCCTTATTGTTCACATCCTGTTTAAGAACAGAACTTAGGTAAAAGGTGAAAGCATGCCAGCAAGTTTATTAGGACATGCTTCCTTAGAGTTAACCCACAACATCCTGGAAAGGAATCCAGCCCTGACCACACTGTATTACTGAGACAAACCCATTTAAAAGATTTTCCATCAATCTGCCCAAATTTACTTCTAGTAGTTCTATTCTGGGATGAGAAGGGAAAGCAAAAAAAAAAAAAAAAAAAAAAATCAAAATCAAGCTGGTATGTCTAGTCCCCAAAGCTTTAAAACAGGTTTAGGCATACATTCTAGATTAGGCCTATGTCAATACTCAGTTCTTCATTCAGTTCAGCTGAATGTAAGATAACGGAACGCCCATGACCTATTGACTTTGTTGCATCATTAACTGAAATTATCCCTGAGCCAATATGCGACCAATTTCTTACTTATTATTCACACATTACCTAGTAGACTCCAGCTTCTTGGAATTCTATATCTCTTAGCAATAAGTTAACAGCAACACTACAATGTCTCATTATTCTCTAGTTAGAGTCATCTTCATAAGATTCTTCCCAAGTCCATTATTCATTCTTTTCCTTTCCTTCTGGCTATTCTTCTTCCCCTTCTCAATGGCTAGTCCAAATTGTTAAGTTTCTTATGGTAACAAATACAGGCAAATGATTAGAAACAGGAAATCTTTGAGTGGATCTTGTGTCATATGTGACTACTAACCAGAAAGCAGCACTTATCACCACCCAATTCTAGAAATATTTGAGACTGGTCTACTTTGTTTTTAATTTAATTTTTAAAAAATCTTTATTATATAAGTTTTAAAGGTTACACTCCAGTATTACAAAATATTGGCTATATTCCCCATCGTTGAATGTATCTTACACCCAATAGTTAGTCTCTCTTATTCTTCCATCCTTATATTGTCCCTACCCCTCCCCACTGAAAACTAATAGTTTGTTCTCTATATCTGTGAGTCTGTTTTTTTGTTTGTTTGTTTTATTCACAAGTTTATTGCAGTCTTTAGATTCCACATATAAGTGATAACATATGGAATTTGTCTTTCTCTGTCTGACTTATTTCACTTAGCATAATTGCTTCCAAGTCCATCCATGTTGCCTCAAATGGCAAGATTTCATTTTTAATGGCTGAATAGTATTCCACTGTGTTTGCCACATCTCCTTTATCCATTCATCTGTTGATGGACATTGAGGTTGCTTCCAAATCTTGGCAACTGTAAATAATGCTGCTATGAACACAGGGATGCATTTATCTTTTTGAATTAGTGTTTTGGCTTTTAAAAAATATATATACCCAGGAGTAGAATTAATAGGTCATATGCTAGTACTATTTTTAGTTATTTGAGAAACCTTCATAATGTTTTCCACAGTGGCTGCGTCTATTTACATTCCCATCAGCAGTGTATGAAGGCTCTCTTTTCTCCACATCACTGTTAACATTTTTAGTTGTATTATTTTGATGATAGCCATTATGACAGGTCTGAGATGATATCTCATTGTGGTTTTGATTTGCATTTCCCTGATGATTAGTGATGTTGAGCATCTTTTCTTGTGCCTGTTGGCCATCTGCATTTCATCTTTGTAAAAATGTCTATTCACTTCTCCCACCCATTATTGAATTGGGTTGTTTGTGTTTTTGATGTTGAGTTGTATGAGCTATTATAGTTGTTGATATTAATACAATACTGGTCATATTATTTGTAAACATTTTCTCCCATGTTATCTTTTCATTTTGTCAATGGTTTCCTTTTCTTTGCAAAAGCTTTTAAGCTTAATTAGATCCCATTTGTTTATTTTTGCTTTTATTACCTTTACTCTAAAAAATGGATCCAAAAAGTATATTGCTCTGATTTATGTTCAAGAATGTTCAGCCTATGTTTTTCTTTAGGCTTGTTATAATATCTCATCTTACATATAGGCCTTTAACTCATTTTGAGTTTATTCTTATATATGGTATTAGAGAGTATTCTAATACCAACAAATCCAAAACAATTGACAAAATGACATATATATCAATAATTACTTTAAATGTAAAGATTGAATGCTCAAATCAAAATAAATTGAGTGGCTGAATGGATACAGAAACAAGACCTGTATATATGCTGCTTACAAGAGACTCATTTCATACCAGGAGATACGTATGGACTGGATGTAATACTTGGTTGAAACACTTGGATGCAATCTCAAAAATGACAGAATGATCTCTGTTTGTTTCCAAGGCAAACCATTCAATTACACGGTAATCCAAGTCTGTACCCCAACCAGTAACACTGAAGAAGCTGAAGTTGAAAGGTTCTATGAAATGGCAACCCACTCCAGTATCCTTGCCTGGAAAATCTCATGGACAGAGGAGCCTGGTGGGCTGCAGTCCATGGGGTCGCAAAGAGTCGGGCACGACTGAGCGACTAACACTAACTAACTATGAAGACCTACAAGACCTTATAGAACTAACACCCAAAAAAGATGTCCTTCTCATTAGAGGGGACTGGAATGCAAAAGTAGGAAGTTAAGAAACACCTGGAGTAACAGGCAAATCTGGCCTTGAAGTACAGAATGAAGCAGGGCAAAACTAACAGATATCTGTCAAGAGAACACACTGGTCATAGCAAACACACTCTTCCAACAACACAAGAGAAGACTCTACACATGGACATCACCAGATGGTCAACACCGAAATCAGATTGATTATATCCTTTGCAGCCAAAGATGGAGAAGCACTATACAGTCAGCAAAAACAAGACCCGGAGCTGACTGTGGCTCAGATCATGAACTCCTTATTGCCAAATTCAGACTTAAATTGAAGAAAGTGGGGAAACCCACTAGATCATTCAGGTATGACCTAAATCTAATCACTTATGACTACACAGTGGAAATGAGAAATGGGTTTATGGGACTAGATCTGATACAGTGCCTGATGAACAATGGATGGAGGTGTGTGACATTGTACAGGAGACAGGGATCAAGACCATCCCCAAGAAAAATAAATGTAAAAAAGCAAAATGGCTGTCTGGGGAGGCCTCACAAATAGCTGTGAAAAGAAGAGAAGTGAAAAGCAAAGTAGAAAAGGAAAGATATACTCAATTGAATGGAGAGTTCCAAAGAATAGCAAGGAGAGATAACAAAGCCCTCGTCAGTGATCAGTGCAAAGAAATAGATGAAAAGAACAGAATGGGAAAGACTAGAGATCTCTTCAAGAAAATTAGAGATACCAAGGGAACAATTCATGCAAAGATGGGCTCGATAAAGGACAGATGGTATGGACCTAACAGAAGCAGAAGATGTTAAGAAGAGGTGGCAAGAATACACAGAAGAGCTGTACAAAAAGATCTTCACGACCCAGATAATCATGATGGTGTGATCACTCACACTCATCTAGACCCAGACATCCTGGAATGTGAAGCCAGGTGGGCCTTAGGAAGCATCACTATGAACAAAGCTAGTGGAGGTGATGGAATTCCAGTTGAGCTATTTCAAATTCTAAAAGATGATGCTGTGAAAGTGCTTCACTCAATATGCCAGCAAATTTGGAAAACTCAGCAGTGGCCACAGGACTGGAAAAGTTCAGTTTTCATTCCAATCCCAAAGAAAGGTAATGCCAAAAAATGCTCAAACTACCACACAATTGTACTCATCTCACATGCTAATAAAGTAATGCTCAAAATTCTCCAAGCCAGGCTTCAGCAATATGTGAACTGTGAACTACCAGATGTTCAAGCTGGTTTTAGGAAAGGCAGAGGAACCAGAGATCAAATTGCCAACATCTGCTGGATCATTGAAAAAGCAAGAGAGTTCCAGCTTTATTGCCTATGTCAAAGCCCTTGACTGTGTGGATCACAATAAACTGTGGAAAATTCTGAAAGAGATGGGAATACCAGACCACCTGACCTACCTCTTGAGAAATCTGTATGCAGGTCAGGAAGCAACAGTTAGAACTGGACATGGAACAACAGATTGGTTCCAAATAGGACAAGGAGTACGTCAAGGCTGCATATTGTCACCCTGCTTATTTAACTTATATGCAGAGTACATCATGAGAAATGCTGGGCTGGATGAAGCACAAGCTGGAATTAAGACTGCCGGGAGAAATATCAGTAACCTCAGATATGCAGATGACACCACCCTTATGGCAGAAAGTGAAGAGGAACTAAAAACCCTCTTGATGAAAATGAAAGTGGAGAGTAAAAAAGTTGGCTTAAAGCTCAATATTCCAAAAACGAAGATCATGGCATCTGGTCCTATCACTTCATGGGAAATAGATGGGGAAACAGTGGAAACAGTGTCAGACTTTATTTTTCTGGGCTCCAAAATCACCACAGATGGTGATTGCAGCCATGAAATTAAAAGATGCTTACTCCTTGGAAGAAAAGTTATGACCGACCTAGATAGCATATTCAAAAGCAGAGACATTACTTTGCCAACAAAGGCCTGTCTAGTCAAGGATATGGTTTTTCCAGTGGTCATGTACGGATGTGAGAGTTGGACTGTGAAAAAAGCTGAGTGCCAAAGAATTGATGCCTTTGAAGTGTGGTGTTGGAGAAGACTCTTGAGAGTCCCTTGGACTGCAAGGAGATCCAACCAGTCCATTCTGAAGGAGATCAGCCCTGGGATTTCTTTGGAAGGAATGATGCTAAAGCTGAAACTCCAGTACTCTGGCCACCTCATGCAAAGAGTTGACTCATTGGAAAAGACTCTGATGCTGGGAGGGATTAGGGGCAGGAGGAGAAGGGGACGACAGAGGATGAGATGGTTGGATGGCATCACTGGCTCGATGGACGTGAGTCTGAGTGAACTCCAGGAGTTGGTGATGGACAGGGAGGCCTGGCATGCTGCAATTCATGGGGTCGCAAAGAGTCAAACATGACTGAACTGAACTGAACTGAACTGGATGCAAGGGGATGGAAAAAGATATTCCATGCAAGTGGGAATCAAAAGAAAGCTGGAACGGCAATATTCAGACAAAGTAGACTTTAAAATTAAGGCTGTTACAAGGACAAAAAAATAATTCTTTCTTTTTAAAATTTATTTATTTTAATTGGAGGCTAATTCCTTTACAATATTGTATTGGTTCTGCCACACATCAACATGAATCTGCCACGGGTGTACACATGTTCCCCATCCTGACCCCCGTCCCACATCCCTCCCCATACCATCCCTCCGGGTCATCCCAGTGCACCAGCCCCAAGGATCCTATATTGAAACTAGACTGGTGATTTATTTCTTATATGATATTATACATGTTTCCATGCCATTCCCCCAAATCATCCCACCCTCTCCCTCTCCCACAGAGTCCAAAAGACTGTTCTATACATCTGTGTCTCTTTTGCTGTCTCGCATACAGGGTTATCATTACCATCTTTCTAAATTCCATATATATGCATTAGTATACTGTACTGGTGTTTTTCTTTCTGGCTTGCTTCACTCTGCATAATCGGCTCCAGTTTCATCCACCTCATTAGAATTGATTCAAATGTATTCTTTTTAATGGTTGAGTAATACTCCATTGTGTATATGTACCCCAGCTTTCTAAAAATGATCAAGGGATCAATTCAAGAAGATACTGCAATTGAAAATATATGCACCAACAAAATATATAAGGAAGATATTCAGTTCAGTTCAGTTCAGTCGCTCAGTCGTGTCCGACTCTTTGTGACCCCATGAATCGCAGCACGCCAGGCCTCCCTGTCCATCATCAACTCCCGGAGTTCACTCAGACTCACGTCCATCGAGTCCGTGATGCCATCCAACCATCTCATCCTCTGTCGTCCCCTTCTCCTCCTGCCCCCAATCCCTCCCAGCATCAGAGTCTTTTCCAATGAGTCAACTCTTCGCATGAGGTGGCCAAAGTACTGGAGCTTCAGCTTTAGCATCATTCCTTCCAAAGAAACCCCAGGGTTGATCTCCTTCAGAATGGGCTGGCTGGATCTCCTTGCAGTCCAAGGGATTCTCAAGAGTCTTCTCCAACACCACAGTTCAAAAGTAGAAGATATTAATAGTCATAAAAGGAGAAATCAATAGTAATACAATAACAGTATGGGACTTCTAATCCTTTCTCATATCAGTGGACAGATTATCCAGAAACAAAATCAATAAAGAAACACAGGCCTAGATGTCCATCAGCAGATGAATGGATAAGAAAGCTGTGGTACATATGCACAATGCAGTATTACTCAGCCATTAAAAAGAATACATCTGAATCAGTTCTAATGAGGTGGATGAAACTGGAGCGATTATACAGAGTGAAGTAAGCCAGAATGAAAAACACCAATACAGTATACTAACACACATATATGGAATTTAGAAAGATGGTAATGATAATCCTATATCCGAGACAGCAAAAGAGACACAGAAGTAAAGAACAGACTTTTGGACTCTGTGGGAGAGGGAGAGGGTGGGATGATTTGGGAGAATGGCATTGAAACATGTATACTATCATGTAAGAAACGAATCGCTAGTCTAGGTTCGATACAGGATACAGGATGCTTGGGGCTGGTGCACTGGGATGACCCAGAGAGATGGTATGGGGAGGGATGTGGGACGGGGGTTCAGGGTTGGGAACTCATGTACACCTGTAGTGGATTCATGTCAATGTATGGCAAAACCAATACAGTATTGCAAATTTAAAAAATAAAATTTAAAAATAAAAAACATAAAGCTAAAAAAAAAAGAAAGAAACACAGGCCTTAAAAAACACATTAGATCAAATGGACTTAATTGATCTATAGAGAGCACTTCAATCAAAAGAAGCAGAATGCATATATATATTCTTTTTAAGTTCACTTGGAACCTTCTCCAGGATGGATCACACTCTAGGCTCTATAACAAATCTCAGTAAATTCAAGAAAATTGGAACCATATCAAGCATCTTTTCCAACTGCAACATTATAAGACTAGAAATCAACTACAAGAAAAACAAACGTGTAGAGGCCAAACAATACCCAAAGGATCACTGAAGAAATTAAAGAAGAAATAAAGAAATACAAAGAGACAAGTGAAAACAAAAACACAATAATCCAAAACCTAGAGATAGCAAAAGCAGTTCTAAGAGGGTAGTTTATAACAATACAAGCTTACCTCAGGAAATAAGAAAAAAAAATCTTAAATAAACAAGCCAACCTTGCACCTATATGAAATGGAGAAAAAAGAACAAACAAAACCCATACTAAGTAGAAAGAAATTAATCATAAAGATCAGGGCAGAAATAAATGAAATAGAGACTAAAAAAATAATAAAAAGATCAATCAAACTAAATCTGGCTCTTTGAAACATAGCAAAATTGATAAATCTTTAGCCAGACTCATCAAGAAAAAAGATAGTGCCCAAATCAGTAAAATCAGAAATAAAAAAGTTACAACAAACAACACAGAAATACAAAGAATCATAAGAGACTACTACAAATAAGTGTATGCCAATAAAATGTACAACCTAGAAGAAATAATCAACTATGTACTGATTCCATGCAACTGATGGAATGGATTTGCTATTTAAGTATGCAAAGATATAATTTTACAGGAATGCTTAAGTATATTATAAGTAAGACTATTAAGGTCTAATGAGTTAGACTACCTAAGAATCATGTTCATTAGCTCTAGATGAAAACAAATGCTGCATTAAAGCTATTTGTATTACCCACCCACCGCTAAATAGATAAAGAAAGTGACTGGGGACTCAATCTAGGCATATTTGCAATATAAAATTTTCCTCTTAGATGTAGCACATATCCATGAATTATAATTAGTAAATAGTTATTAAATGTTTTATTTGAGGAATAAAAAGAATAATATAGATTTCCACCCCTGAGGATTTTGCAAAATTAACTTTAAGAATGGATAGTAGTTTTAAAATTTTAACGTAAGTCAATTGCAGCTCTCTATAGCTCACATGGGATTCCCTGGTGGCTCAGAGGGTAGTCTGCCTGCAAAGTGGGAGGCCTGAGTTCGATCCCAGGGTCAGAAGATTCCTTGGAGAAGAAAATGGCAATCCACTCCAGTATTCTTGCCTGGAAAATTCTGTGGACGGAGGAGCTGGGCAGGCTACAGTCCATAGGGTCACAAAGATTGGGACACAACTGAGCAACTTCACTTTCTTTTTCTTTTCATAGCTCACATGATGCTTAGAATTTAAAATCAATTCCTAGATTGTGGAAAAAAGATGTGTAATCAAAACATATCTTGAAAACCTCTTAAATTTTCCAAAAAGTACAGCATATACAGTTTAATTGCACTGTTTTTAAATGCACAATATACACATTAATATATGAAATATAACAAAGATGAAACAAGCAAAAGATCCTTTTACAGTGATTTCCTGTTGAATTTTTACTGTGAAACTGTTGCTAAACTATGCCTATTGATTTGTATAAATTTAAATAATGCAATGCTACTCTAGGAAATTAGTGGTATAAAGCAGGTACAAGCTATACACATTTAGAGGAAGAAGTATTTACCACTCAGATCATCTCGCTAGTAACATTTCCTGATAAGAATACCTACTTTTGTGATTTTTTTAGTGACTAATTACAATAGTCAGGCTTCTCCAGAGAAAAAAAAAACTGATAGGATATGTGTATATATAAACATATGTATATATATACACACAAAACCAGTATACAAGGCTATATGTATATAAACACATATATCCTATTGATTTTGTTTACCTGGAGAAGCCTGATTATTTTAATTAATCATCAAACAAAACAAAACAAAAAAAACACAAAAGCAGGTATTTTACCAGGAAATGTTTACTAGAGAGAGAATCTGAGTGGTAAGTACTTCTTCCTCTAAATTTTTATAGCTTGTACCTACTTTAGGACACTAATTTTCTGAAATGAAAATTCACTTGCTCCTTGGAAGAAAAGCTATAACAAAGCTAGACAGTATATTCAAAACCAGAGACATCACCTTGCTGACAAATGTCCATATAGTCAAAGCTATGGTTTTTCCACTAGTGATATACAGATGTGAGAGTTGGACCATAAAGAAGGCTGAGTACCAAGGAATTGATGCATTAGAGTTGTGGTGCTGGAGAAGATTCCTGAGAGTCCCCTGGACAGCAAAGAGATCAAACCATCAATCCTAAAGGAAATCAACCCTGAATATACATTGGAAGGACTGATGCTGAAGCTCCGATACTTTGGCCACCTGATACAAAGAGCCAACTAACTGGAAAAGACCCTGATGCTGGTAAAGATTTAAGGCAAAAGGAGAAGAGGGTGGCAGAGAACGAGATGGTTAGGTAGCATCACTGACTCAATGGACATGAATTTGAGCAAACTCCAGGAGATAGTGGAAGACAGAGGAACCTGACATGCTGTAGTCCATGGGATCATAAAGATTTGGATGCAATTTAGTGACTGAACAACAAAATACACACATATCAAGAGAAAGGAAGATTTCTGTTAAGGAATTGCCTTACATGACTGTGTAGGTTGGCAAGGCCAAACTCTGCAGGGTAGGCTAACAGGCCAGAGACCCAAGGGAGAGTGAGTACAAGTCTGAAGACAGACTTAGAATTTCTATTCTTGGGGAGGGTTGGGTGGGGCTCAGGCTTTTTTCCTTTTCAGGCCTTCAACTGATCAAATGACACCCAATCATATTATGGAGAACAATCTTCATTCAAAGTCTACTAATTTAAATGCTGCTGCTGCTGCTGCTGTTGCTGCTGCTAAGTTACTTCAGTTGTGTCCAACTCTGTGTGACCCCATAGATGGCAGCCCACCAGGCTCCCCCATCCCTGGGATTCTCCAAGAAAGAACACTGGAGTGGGTTGCCATTTCCTTCTCTGATGCATGAAAGTGGAAAGTGAAAAGCGAAAATGAAGTCGCTCAGTCGAGTCCGACTCCTAGCGACCCCATGGACGGCAACCTACCAAGCTCCTCCATCCATGGGAGTTTCCAGGCAAGAGTACTGGAGTAGGTTGCCATTGCCTTCACTTTCTAATCTCATATAAAAAATATCTTAACAGAAACAGCTAGAATAATGTTTGAACAAATATCAGGGTACAAAGGTCTAGCTAAATTGACACATAAAATTAACTACCAAATTTCATGGATCATTTTTATAGGAAATGTAGTCAAACTATAGCCCAAAGGCAAAATTTAGCGTGCCATCTGTTTTTGTATAATTTACAAGTTAAAAAACAATGATTTTCACGTTTATTAAATGAATAGGGAACAATCATAAGAAGAATACATGAAAACTATGTGAAATTCAAATTTTAGGATCCATAAACAAAGTTTTATTGGAACACAGCCAGACTTATTGATGTATGTATTAACCATGGCTGCTTTCATGCTATAGTAGTAGAACTGAGCAGTTCCACAGAGACCATATGGCCACAGAGCCTAAAATATTTTTATCTGATTCTTTAGGGAAAAGTTTACCAATATCTATTCTAGAAAATATTTGTATTTTTCTATTCATTCATATTTGCATCCTCAAAACTCCAAACATTTTAAACAAAAGGATGTACAGAATAAAATTCTCAGGTTACATTCAAATACAATAACTGATGCCCAATAATTAGGGCACCAGAATCACATGCATATATGATGCCTGAGAGACACCACAGTGTCATATGGCAATATAAGAAGGCTTCTGTCTTAAACTAGCCTTCCATCTCTTAGAGCAATATATTGCTTTGCTAGGGCTGCTGTAATAATGTAACACAAACTGGAAGGCTTAAAGAACAGAAATTAACTGTCTAAAAGCCCAAAATTAAGATTATTGGCAGGGTTTTTTCCTTCTAAGGAGTGTTAGGGAGGGGACTCTCTCCTTGACTAGTAGATGGCCATCTTTCCCCTGTGTCTCTTCATATCATTTTGCCTTTATGCATACCTCTTTATGCATGTCCAAATTACTCCTTTTATGAGGACATCAGTCTTATTGAATTTGCCCGTCTAGTCAAGGCTATGGTTTTTCCTGTGGTCATGTATGGATGTGAGAGTTGGACTGTGAAGAAGTCTGAGTGAACTCCAGGGGTTGGTGATGGACAGGGAGGCCTGGCGTGCTGCGATTCATGGAGTCTTCTCCAACACCACAGTTCAAAGCATCAATTCTTCGATTTGATAAGAAAGCTCAGCTTCATTTATGGTCCAACTCTCATTTCCATACATTACTACTGGAAAAATCATAGCTTTGACTATACAGTCCTTTGTCAGCAAAGTAATGTCTCTGCTTTTTAATATGCTGTCTAGGTTGGTCATAGTTTTTCTTCCAAGGAGCAAGCATCTTTTAATTTCATGGCTTCAGCCATTTTCATGGCTGCATTCAGTGCAGTGATTTTGGAGCCTAAGAAAATAAAGTCTCTCACCATTTCCACTGTTTCCCCATCTATTTGCCATGCAGAGATGGCACTGGATGCCATGATCTTAGTCTTTTGAATGTTGAGTTTTAAGCCAGCTTTTTCACACTCCTCTCACTTTCATCAAGGTAGAGGAAAAAAAAAAACAAGAGAGAGAGAGTCCAAAATGGCCAGTGGCTAAAAGACAAAGAAGGGGAAAAGCTGTTGAAAAGGGTACAAAGGGAAAATTCCAGACTGGAGTGGGAACCTCAGGTGAAACATACACACCCCCTTCTTGATTGATAATAAGTACTAGCCCTAATTTGCATAGGGCAGACGGTGGGGAAGGGAGGAGACAAAAAGTTTAAAAAGGAGCCAAGAGGGTTGGGACCTCTCCTCCAGGGGTCAGCCCACCCTCATGCCTCAGAGGTGTACCATCCTTTGTTTACCAAATAAAACTCTGAGCTGCAACCAAGCTCTAACACTGGTCCACCATTCAAATCTTTGTTGCAGCTAGACCGAATCAAAGAAATTACTCTCCCAACACTTGCCTCTCAACTTTCTTCAAACATTGTATTTATAAATCACTTGGTAAATATCAACTCACAGAGGAAATTGACTGGTTTTCTGTATAATTTTTGTCTGTGGTTTTATAACAAATGTATTTACTGCTGTGTTATTTGCCCCCCTATATAGGAAAGGTGTTTGGATCATAGTATGTTACACATGTTATTTCCTTTATGTAACTACTATATAGTTACTTTATGTAACTACTATAGATTTAAGTCCTTTAAACCCTATTATATTTTCTTATACATAGGCATGTATATTACAGCAACATTTTAGAAAATTGATTGGGGGGTTTGGGTGTGATATAAAACACACTATAATTTTTCTTAACATAATGGGAAATAAACTCTTGATCAACATTTGCATGTAGAGCTTCTGACTTAGAAATTATTTACTAACATTAAGTACAGATACCAGGATTTCGTAGTGGAGAGATGATAGAAAAGTACCAACTGAACTGTGATTTCATGAACTCAATTTCGTGAAAACTCAGGGTAGTGCTTCAGACCAAAATAAAAGACATTGAAGTACAGAAATACAAAAAGTGCCAAGCATTTGGAACACTGGTTACATGACAGCACTTGATAAACAAAGAAGAGTAAGAAGAAGGGCTTCACCAGGTAATGTTAGACCACAAAAGGTCCTAAGTTCCAAGCTAAGGGATTGGGAATTTACTGATAAGCAACAGAGAGTTTTATATATATATATATATATATATATATATATATATATATATATACACACACACACATATATATATATGTATGTATGTATGTATGTATGTATGTATGTATGTATACTTTTGTTTGTTTTAGTTAGGAACCCAAAGGGGTTAAAACTAGATACAACTTGGTCAATATGACTTTTTGAAATATAGATTAAAAGATTTGGTTCAAATCCTCAGGTGCCCCCTACTGGTGAGAAAGAGATGATAGTACAGAAAAAATATTTGATCAATTTTTCTGCAGCTGTAATGACCCTGGAGAAAATACTCTTCTTTAAGATGCAATAATAAAAATATTCTAAAACAAAGTTCTTCAACAGTTAATAGAACTGTTCTCTGAATAGTAGCCTGTACTTAATAAAAAGTTCAGATGGAGGACTGAGAATAAGAGGAAAGATTTTTTCTCCAGCAGTTAGGAAACATTAGTTCAGTGATTGAGAAGAAAAGTATAAATCTTCATTTGAAACAACTTCGAAAATCTAAAAACATTTTATAAATGTATTTCTAGCTTTTCACTCCAATGGCTTCCAAGATAAGAAAAGTTTGAAGCATAATATGAGAATATAGCTCAAAATATCTCCTAAGAGCTATTTATCCAGCACCATCAGAAAGTATACTTAGGATACTAAACATACTAAGTATATTTAGGCAAATGAAGCTTACAATTTGAATCTTGACCGAGGGGCACAAGGTAAGCCTATTCTAATTCCTTAGAAAGAGCTTCACTGTTTTATCACATCAGAGAATGAGCCCTTTCCAGCAACCCTCACATTCTTGTGCTGTGTTTTTTCTCCTTACTCTTCTCTCTCTCCTCTTCCTTTTACCTTGTCTCTTTTCTCTACAAGTAATAAGAGATAAAAATGGTTGAACATTTTGGGCAGAAGAGATGAGAGAAAAGTATTGTATTCTTCCCCCTATGTATCAAGTTTTCATCAATTGTTTTTGGCAATTTGCTACCCAGTTTTAAAAATAACCAGTCTGATATTCATACATTAATTAATTAATGCCTCTGTGCCCCAGTTTCCATACTTGTAAGATGGAGAAGATAAAATCTGTGGTCTTTAACATCCTCTTCAGCTGTCAATTCAAAAGCACTACTTAGAACTGCAAAGTTCAAGGAGAGCCAGCTCTGCCCAAACCTGCCCATTCAAAGCCCAGAAACCTTCTGTGGTTTTTCCAAAAGGCAGAAATTGAACTGAAATCAAGATTTTTGCCTGTTTATGGGTATTTCTACTTTATTCTAACTTCTTCTTCTTTGGAGTAGTAAAAAATCAGCCTATGTTTCAGAGATTCAGATGGAGCTTTGAATCTGTATGTGACAAATTTTTCAAAACTTTTGTAATCATTTTTTCCAGTCCTAATAATTGTTTAAAAAAGAAGTACAGTTGATTTACAATGTTGTGTTAATTTTTGCTATACAGTAAAGTAACTCAGTTATTCATATATATATATGCTTTTTCACTATGGTTTATACAGGATATTGAAAATAGTTCCCTGTATTATACGGTAGGACCTTGTTGTTTATCCATCTGATACATAATAGTTTGCATCTGCTAATCCCAAATTCCCATTCCCTTCCTCCCGCATCCCCTCTCCCCCTTGGCAATCACAAGTCTGTTTTCTGTCTATGAGTCTGTTTCTGTTTCATAGATATGTTCATTTGTGTTGTATTTTAGACTCCACATAAAATCAATATTCTAAGATAATTTGTCTTTCTCTGTCAGACTTACTTAGCATATAATCTCTAGACCCATTCATGTTGCTGTAAATGGCATAATTTTATTCCTTTTAATGGCTGGGTAACATTCCATTGTGTACATTTACCATGTTTTCTTTATCCATTCATCTGTCAGTGGACATTCAGCTTCTTTCCATGTCTTGGCTATGGTAATAGCACTGCTATGAACATAGGTATGTGTGTATCTTTTTGAATTACAGTTTTGTCTGGGTATATGCCAAGAAGTGGGATTGCTGGATCATATATTAACTCTAATTTTAGTTTTTTAAGGAATGTCCATACTGCTTCCCATTTTGGCTGCACCAACTTACATTCCCAGCAACAGTATAAGAGAGTTCTCGTTTCTCCACACCCTCTCTAGCATTTATTATTTATTTATTAAAATGTCCACCTTTTAGAATAATGGCCATTTTGATCAGTGGAGAAGGCAATGGCAACCCATTCCAGTACTCTTGCTGGGAAAATCCCATGGATGGAGGAGCCTGGTAGGCAGTAGTCCATGGGGTCGCGAAGAATCGGACACCACTGAGCAACTTCACGTTTACGCATTGGAGAAGGAAATGGCTACCCACTCCAGTGTTCTTGCCTGGAGAATCCCAGGGATCGGGGAGCCTGGTGGGCTGCCATCTATGGGCTCGCACAGAGTCGGACACGACTGAAGCGACTTAGTAGCAGCATTCTGATCTGTGTGAGGTGCTATCTCATTGTAATTTTGATTTGCATTTTTCCAATAATTAGAAATGATGAGCATCTTTTTATGTGTCTATTGGCCACCTATGTCTTCTTTGGAGAACTATCTATTTAGGTCTCTTGCCCTTTTTTGATTGGGTTGCTTTTTATTATTGAATTTTATGAGCTGTTTGTATATTTTAGAAATTAACCCCTCGTTGGTTTCATCATTTGCAAATATTTTCTCCCATTCCATAGGCTGTCTTTTCATTTTGTTTACAGCTTTCTTCACTGTGCAAAAACTTCCTTGGGTTGGGAAGATTCCCTGGAGAAGGAAATGGCAACCCACTCTAGTACTCTTGCCTTGAAAATCCCATGGACGGAGGAGCTTGGTGCAGGCTACTATCCATGGGGTCACAAAGAGTCCAGCACGATTGAGGACTTCACTTTCACTTTTTCACTTTCCTTCACTGTGCAAAAACTTAATACATTTGATTAGATTCCACGTTTATTTTTGCTTCTATTTCTATTGCCTTGGGAAACTAACCCAAGAAAACATTGGTATGATTTATGTCAGAGAATGTTTTGCCTGTGTTCTTTTCTAGGAGTTTTATCATGTCTTGTGTTATATTTAAGTCTTTAAGCCATTTTGAGTTTTTGTGTATGATGTGAGGGTCTGTTCTAACTTCAGTGATTTACACGCAGCTGTCCAGCTTCCCCAACACCACTTTTTCCTGCTGTATATTTTTGCTTACTTTGTCAAAGATTAATTCTGTGGGGGTTTACCCTGGGCTCTCCATTCTATTCCATTGATAGTCATTTCTATTTTTGCACCAGTACCGCACTGTTTGGATTACTATCTTTGTAACATTGTCATAAACCTGGAGGAGGGAAGGGGATTACGTCTTCTGCTTTGTTCTTTCTCCTCAGTATTCTTTTGGCAATTCTGGGTCTTCTGTGTTGTTGTTCAGTCACTAAGCCATGTCTGACTCTTTGCGACCCCATGAACTGCAGCATGACAGGCTTCCCTATCCTTTACTATCTCTCAGAGCCTGCTCAAACTCATGTCCATCGAGTCAGCGATGCCCTCCAACCATCTCATCTTTTGTTGCCCACTTCTCCTCCTACCCTCAGTCTTTTGCAGCATCAGGGTCTTTTCCAGTGAGTCAGCTCTTCTTATCAGGGGGCTGAAGTATTGGAACTTCAGCTTCAGCATCAGTCCTTCTGATGAGTATTTGGGATTTATTTCCTTTAAGATTGACTGGTTTGATCTTGAAATCCAAGGGACTCTCAAGCATCTTTTCCAATACCACAATTCAAAAGCCTCGATTTTTTGGTATCTGCCTTCTTTATGGTCTAATTTTCACATCTGTACATGACTACTGCAAAAACCATAGCTTTGACTGTAAGTTTCCATATAACTTTTAGGCTTATTGGTTCTAGTTCTATGAAATGGGTAATTTGATAGAGCTCACATTAAATTTGTAGACTGTTCTGGGTAATATGGTTATTTTAACAATATTAATTCTTTCAATTCAAGAGGACAGAATGTATTTCTATTTCTTTCAATCATAGTCAATTTACTTTACTAATGTTTTGTAGTTATCATGGTATAAGTCTTCCACCTCCTTGGTGAGGCTTGTTCCCCAATATTTCTTAAATTAGATTTTAAAAGAGATCACTTGTTTACATTCCTTTTCTTATATTTCAGTATTCATGTAATAAAATGCAACTAAATTCTCTGTGTTAATCTTATATACTGCTACTTTGCTGAATTCAGTTTTCTGTTCTAGTGGCTCCCGTGTGGAGTCTTTAGGATTCCTCTATATAGTATTATATTAGCTGCATATAATGACAATTTCATCTCTTCCTTACCAATTTGAATCAAGATTGCTGGGAGAAATATCAATAAGCTCAGATATGCAGATGACACCACCTGTTTGGCAGAAAGCGAAGAAGAACTGAGGAGCCTATTGATGAAGATGAAACAGCAGAGTGAAAAAGCTGACCTAAAACTTAACATTCAAAAAATGAAGATCATGGCATCTGGTCCCATCACTTTATGGTAAATAGATGGGGAAACAATGGAAACAGTGACAGACTTTATTTTTGGGGGCCCCAAAATCATTGCAGAGGGTGACTGCAGCCAAGAAATTAAAAGATGTTTGCTCCTTGGAAGAAAAGCTATGACAAACCTAGATAGCATATTGAAAAGCTGAGACATTACTTTGCCAGTAAAGGGCCATCTAGTAAAAGCTATGACTTTTCCAATAGTCATGTATGGATGTGAGAGTTGGACCATAAAGAAGGTTGAGTGCTGAAGAATTAATGCTTTTGAACTGTGGTGTTGGTGTTGAGAGTCCCTTGGACTGCAGGAGATCAAACCAGTCAATCCTAAAGGAAATCAGTCCTGAATATTCATTGGAAGGACTGATGCTGAAGCTGAAGTTCCAATACTTCTACCCCTTGATGAGAAGAGCTGACTCATTGGAAAAGACCCTGATGCTAGTAAAGATTGAAGGCGGGAGGAGAAGAGGATGATAGAGGATAAGATGGGGTTGGATGGCATCACTGACTCAATGGACATGAGTTTGAGTAAGCTCTGGGAGTTGGTGATGGACAGGGAAGCTTGGCATGCTGCAGTCCATGGGGTCGCAAAGAGTTGGACATGACTGAGCGACTGCACAACAACAACCAGTTTGAATACTTTTATTCTTTTTGTTGTCTGATTGCTGTGGCTATGATTTCCAATACTATATTGAAGAAAAGTAGTGAGAATGGGCATGCTTGTCTTCTTCCAGATTTTAGCAGGAAGGCTTTCAGCTTCTCACCATTAGCTATTATATTGGCTGTGGTTTTGTCATAAATAACTTTTATTATGTTGATACCCTCTACACCCCACTTTTGTAAGGGTGTTTATCATGAATGGATATTGAATTTTACTGCATGATTTTTCTGCATCTATTGAGGTGATCATGTGGCTTTTGTCTTTTCTTTTGTTGATGTGCTATATCACATTGATTGATTTGCGAATGTTGAACTATCTTTGTGACCCTGGGATGAATCCAACTTGTTTGTAGTGTGTGATTCTTTTTATGTGTTGTTATTTGCTAATATTTTTCTTTAAGTGATTTACTTTTCAAATGTGATTTTCTCTTTCCTATAGTTTCTTACTTCTTTTCTGTTTAGAGAAGACTTTTCAATAGTTCCTTTAGGATAGGTTTTGGACTTCCCTTGTGACTCAGCTGGTAAAGAATCCACCTGCAATGCAGGAGACCTGGGCTTGATCTCTGGGTTGGAAGTATTCTTTTAGTCTTTGCTTATCTGAGAAATTCTTTATTCCTCCTTCTATCCTAAATGTTAATCTTCAGAGTAGAGTATTCTAGATTGGAGATTTTTTCCCTTTTAGGACTTTGAATATGTCTTGCCAATCCCTTCTGGCCTGCAACATTTCTATAGAGAAAATAGCTGATAGCCTTATGGCAGTTGCCTTTCATTTAAGCTTCTGCCTGTGGTTCTAATTGGGCAATTTCCATTATTCTATATTCCATATCACTTTTTTCTTTTGAATGATTTATTTTGCTATTCATTGATTTTAGTTCAGATTTTATCTGTGCAAATGAATTTCTAATTTTTCTTTGTTCTTCCTTATAATTTCTAGTTCTTTATACATTCTAATTATAGTAATCTGCAATTTTGTCAATAGATTCTCTTAATTTCATCAGCATTTTTATTATTTCCTTTTGAACTCAGTATTTATTAGACTGAAGAGGTCTGTTTCATTGTGTCTTATTTCAGGGGAATTCTCTTGATCTTTTGACTGGAAGTGGTTCTTCTGCTTCTTCATTTTACTTATATTTCTCTTGCTCTATGAGTTCAGAAGAAACAATTGTCTACTGTGGTCTTGGAGGGCTATTTTTATATGGGCACATCCCTATGTAGTCTGCACATGTTTAGTACTTTTGCTATGAGGGCTGATTTTAGTATGGGTGCCTGCTGTCTCTTTTCTCAGTGTATGCTGGCCACTATCCCCTTGAGAGGGGGTGTGATTGGTGTTGTGGTGACCAGAGCTTGCACTGGATATTGAGTGGGGTCTCCTCTTTGCTCTGTGGTTGTCACTGCCCTGTGAAGGGCAGAGTCTGCTGCCTAGTTGTTGGGATGGAAGCCCCCAGATGCATTTCTGAGCTGAAGTATGAGGTAGGTGCGATTGGAATTCTCCCACTGAGAGAGGAGCCTCTGAGTATTCCTCTGCCAGAGCTGTTCACCAACAAGTGAGCTCTCTTGTGTCACCTTTCACCTGCTGTTTTTGGCCCTGCCCTCAACCCCACCTCAATTATGGGAATGCAAGATCAGCCCTAGGGTCCCTCAGGTGTTGTTTTCATAAGACCACCAGTACAGATCCACTGAAGTCTGGTCCCAAAACCACTGCATTCATGTAATTTGACATACAGTGGAAGATTTGGAGGCAGCTCAGATCCTGGCCTGGCCTGGGCCCCACAAGCACACATCCGCAAAGTCTACAGCTGCTAAGATCAGACCTATATCAGCTGTAGTAGCATCCATTGTCCATTCAGATGTCCTGCCAGTGCTAAATTTACAAAGGAGGCAGTGGAGATATAAATCCACAGCATATGCAGCTGTGGGGAGAGATTTCAGCACTGCTGCCTAAGTCACTCAACCCCCGGGGCTCAGCTATGGTTTCCACCCCACCTCTACATATGGGCAACTTACTGACATCTGCTCCCTGAGCCCATGAAGGCAGCAGTTGGCTCAGGAGCCAGCCAAAGTGGCAGTTAGGCCCTTAAGAGTGAGCCAAGATGGTGGCTGGAGTACATGAGGCAGCCCAGGTGGGAGCCTGCCTAGCTAGCCAGTCCTAATGATTTTTAAACATATGTGTGATTTTTATGATCTTATGTATTCAAGTATTTTTGCTATTCATTCAATCCAGGATAAAACGCACTATTTTAGAATTTTTAGCACTCTCAAACAGACTTGGAATTCTCTTTACCTCTTGAAGATCTGAGTCATTGTACTTCTACTCTATTCACCATTAAAAAAAAAAAAAAACTACCTACCTCTTCCATACATGCTATTTTGTTTCTTTCTTAATTAAAAAAAAAAAAAAACAAATTTACTGGTTGCAAAATTTAAATTTTCTGAAGATACTAAAATAATTTTGTTAAGTTAAAGAAAAGACTTCATATTTTAGATTCCACATGTAACTGATATCATATAGTATTTGTCTTTCTCTTTCTGGCTTACTTCACTTAGTATGATAATCTCTAGTTCCATCAATGTCAAAATTGCTGCAAATGGCATTATTTCATTCATAAAACACTGTAAATCAACACTACTTCAATTTTCAAAAAAGGTTTTGGCAAGCTTGACTGTTCTAAATCTATAAGAATGTTTGGTATAGTCTGGATATGGTATGTTAGGGATGTTAGAGAAAGGAAGTGATAAACAACTTGGAACTGACGATTTCACTAATGTTTGTTTATAGAAATATAGAGATCCAAGTCACAGGCAACTGTGGTAAAAAGCTGGATAGATGTCACAAGATTCAGCTATTTCTTTTGCCAACCCAGCCTCCAATCCTTCTTCTGAAAACAGAACCACATTTTCATTTGAAGGATTTTCCCTCCTTCTCTTAGTCTGTGTAGCTTAAAAGCTTCACAGAGAACATAAGTACCAGGTCTGAACAATTAAAACACTGTTTCCTTCAGGTCATGGAGGTACCAAAATGGGCATGTAATCCAAGTCAAGGTGAAGCATTAAGTCTCCATTTTTGATTTAACTCCATAATTTATCTAATTCTATTATTAAATTCCTTATAAATTTGTACAGTAACTATTTTTCTCCTTTGAAAATTAAGACTGTGTTACCTGTCCAATCTACCTCATAAAAATTGTTCTGAGGATGAAATGAGTTAATACACAACTTATGGAAATGTTTCTAAGCAAGATGCGTTACACAAGCATATGCAATTGTAGTATGTATAATTGGAATCACAAAATACATATTTAACATGTATTAAGCTATTGTCAAAATAAGATGTAAAAGTGCTTTGGAAAGCAAAATGCAATATATAAACACAAAATGATGATAATAACATCACAACCAATTTGCTGCTAAGCACCAGGGCATGACCTCAGTGAAACTGGAAATAATTTCATATTGTTTGAGCTCATTCATCCATTTAGTTTTCCAAGGATTTATTGAACACTTTTGTGTGCCAGGAACATCCATTTGAGTATACATGAAGTCTACACTGGATATTTTAAACATATAATATGTATTATGTTATCAAAAAGGATGTGGCTATTTAACATATACAAACAACCTCCCATCACACTTCACAAATGTAAAATGACTAAAGAACTATAGTTATTTTTTCCTTCTACAGGAAACTGACCATACAAGAGAAAGATATAATTGAATAAAAATCTGAGTAAACATAAAAGGAAATCTGAGCATACATAAAAGGAACTGTTTTCATTTCAAATTTTCTATCCATGCTTTCTATTACTAAATGATGGAATCCTTAAGAGCTCTTTATATATCAGAACACCTTAATGAGAGTGAGAATATGACAAGAAGGGTCACAGTTTGGATTTGATAGTAAGAGCTACTCTTACCCATTGACTGTGTGGATCACAACAAACTGTTGGAAAATTGCTAAAGAGATGGGAATACTAGATGACCTTACCTGTCTCCTGCAAAACCTGTATATAGGTCAAGAAGCAACAGTTAGAACTAGACATGGAACAATGGACTGGTTCAAAATTGGGAAAGGAGTACAAGAAGGCTGCATATTGTTACCCTGCTTATTTAACTTATATGTAAAGTACATCATGTGAAATGCCAGGCTGGATGAATTGCAAGCTGGAATAGAGATGGCTGGGAGAAATATCAAAAACTTCAGATACGCAGATGATATAACTATGATGTCAGAAAGTGACCTAAAAGAGCCTTTTGATGAGGGTAAAAGAAGAAAGTGAAAAAGCTGGTTTAAAATTCAACTTTCAAAAAACTAGGATCATGGCAACTGGTTCCATCACTTCATGGCAAATAGATGGGTAAAAAGTGGAAGCAGTGACAGATTTTATTTTCTTGGGCTCCAAAATCACTGCGGACAGTGACTGCCACCACAAATTTCAAAGACGCTTGCTCCTTGGAAAAGAGCTATGACAAAACTAGACAGCATACTCAAAAGCAGAGACATCACTTTGCTGACAAAGATCCATATAGTCAAAGCTATGGTTTCTCCAGTAGTCATGTATGGATGTCAGAGCTGCACTATAAAGAAAGCTGGGCACCAAAGAATTGATGCTTTTGAGTTGTGGTGCTGGAAAAGAATCTTGAGAGTCCCTTGGATTTCAAGGAGATCAAACTAAGTCAAGCCCAAAGGAAATCGACCCTAAATATTCATTGGTAGGACCAAAGCTGAAGCTGAAGCTTCAGTACTTAAGCCACCTGATGCAAAGAGTCGATTCATTGGAAAAGACCCTGAAGCTGGGAAAGACTTATAACAGGAGAAGTGGGCAACACAGGATAAGAAGTTGGATGGCATCACATACTCAAAGGACATGAGTTTGCACAAACTCCGAGAGATAGTGAAGGACAGGGAAGCCTGGCAGGCTGTAGTCCACAGAGTTGCAGAGTCGGACACAACTTATTGATTGACAAACAACAACAACAACAAATTATTTGAAAGTCAATGCTCCAAGACCTGTATTAATTCATTTAATGTACACCACATCCCTATGGAAGAGTTACTCCTGCCATCCTCACTACAGAGAGAGTGACCCAAGTATCATTATTACACAGCTTTAAAGGGACAAAGCTGAGGGTTGGACCCCAGGCTACAATACCTCTGCTTTTAAACAGAACATTGGATTGCCTTCTTAGGGGCTAAAGGAAGCAGAATCCTTTTGTTTTATCAGGTTAGAGGGTCTGATTTTTTGAAAAACAGCAAAAGGGAAGGTTAAGAATGGAAATCCATTATTATGACCAGATAGTTGTGTTCCACATGAAAAGATGTCCAGCTAAAATTCTTTAGCGGTTTAACGACTGAACAGCAATAACAATAACTAATGGGCTTTTAAAAAAATCAACTTTATTGAGAATTAATTCATATACCATTCACCTCATAAAGGGTGCAATTCAGTGGTTTTTATTATGTCCACAGAATTGCACAATGATCACCACAATCAATTTTAAAACATTTATTAAAAACCATTACAAGGTAGAGTGATATATATGTGAAAACCAAAGATCCAATCTCCATCATGCTTAGGTCATATAAAATTATGTAAATCAGCTTCTATAAGGACAGTAACATTTTACAATTTACTTCATACTTTAAAACATGAGTTTACATGTATGAGGTCATTAGGTATTCCCGATATAACCCTATGTCATAATTAGAAGAAAACTGTACATATATTGAGAGAAAATTAAATGATGTCAGTAATTCATTGCAGAGAGGAACCTAAAATTCAGGCCTCATGATTTTAAGTCCTATAAGTCCTTTGCCATTTTTATTGTACAATATTTTATCATTGGTAGGTCAAATATACCTGCAATACAGTGACTTCAAAACTCTCCCATGGCTCAAAAAGTAGTCAAAATTAAATATTTTTATCTGAATATCTACATTATTTCCTTTTGTACACCACTGCTAACTATTAAGATATCACAACACAAATGAAAATTTTTTCAGCCCTTTTGTCAGTGATTCAGTTCAGTTCAGTTCACTCAGTCATGTCCGACTCTTTGCAACCCCATGAATCAGCACGCCAGGCCTCCCTGTCCATCACCAACTCCTGGAGTTCACTCAAACTCATGTCCATTGAGTCAGTGATGCCATCCAGCCATCTCATCCTCTGTCGTCCCCTTCTCCTCCTGCCCCCAATCCCTCCCAGCAACAGGGTCTTTTCCAATAAGTCAACTCTTCGCATGAGGTGGCCAAAGTATTGAAGTTTCGGCTTCAGCATCAGTCCTTCTAATGAACACCCAGGACTGATCTCCTTTAGGATGGACTGGTTGGATCTCCTTTCAGTCCAAGGGACACGCAAGAGTCTTCTCCAACACCACAGTTCAAAAGCATCA